>NC_068317.1:33886823-33964323 GCF_025860055.1 Xyrauchen texanus | reverse complement strand
TGTGTATTTACTGGATTTTTGTTTCGTCAAAGTGTTTCTAACTGGTTTTTTGTTGTTGTTGTTTTAAGGCTGGTTCATCTTTAAGGCGGGACTTGCTTTTCTACACCCGCCATACTGTGTGTTCCTCGTTTTCCCCATTCATTTTCATGCTACTCTAGTGGTCCGTCTCTGGTAAACTTTCTCTGGCATTAGCTGGACCTCCCTGACAAAAAAGGCGTTTTTTTTTTTTGTTTTTTTTTTTTGCTTGCGTGAACTTAGCCCAATTTAACAAACTATTTTTGTGAGATTTTATTGCTGATTTGAAATATTGTATTTGATTGTAATCTTTAACAACCATGTTGGAGATTTCGGTCTTTCTCCATTCAAGTAGATATGAACCGTACTCTCACACCGCTTGTCTCGCCGCCCTGGAGCGTTCCAAAGACGGCCGCCGAGTGGACTGACTTGCCTTGAAAAAACTTTGCTCGAAACGCTTCTGTGATGCCAAAACGTTGTTTAAGTGGGCAGTTCACTAGAGACAGAGCCAGCAGTGAGAGGCCAGCGAGATCGATGGAAAGTGGAAGATACTCAGAGGATCTCAACAACAGCCCGGAACACTGGAAGAGTTGAAAAACTTCCACACTTTGATTGAAGAGTTTGTGTGTGTGTGTGTGTGTGTGTGTGTGTGTGTGTGAAACTCTCATGGACAACCCTTTGTGTTGAAGGTACGTGCGCGCGCGTGTGTGTTTGAGACATGCTTATAAACAATTGACTATATATTTTTTCAGTGGTTATCTGTTAGTAAACTGAGGTTGGTTTGCTAAAGTTGATCTTTGGTTTTTGTTTTGCGCGCTTGTGCTCTGCGGTTGTCATGGCGATCAGATGTCGCCGTGAGTCACTGCTACAAAGTATCACATTTGCACATTTACACGGCTGGTTTTGGGTAAAGTTCATGTAGTGATACTTCTCACGATGCAAATGTGGCAAAGTAACAATCACTTGTTTAATTTTTACTTTGTTTAGTTCCTTGGTGAAATTATCAGTTTCTCTGGATTTACTATTTATAAGTATGAGTTTGAGTGAAATGAACATAATTGTTTTATTCTATAAAGTACTCACAACATTTCTCCCAAATACAAATGCAAATATTGTCATTTAGAGCATTTATTTGCAGAAAATGACAACTGGTCAAAATAATGTTTTCAGACCTTGAATAATGTAAATAAAACAAGATCATATTCATTTTTAAACACAATACTAATGTTTTAACTGCAGTCAGAAATCAATATTTGGTGGAATAACCCTGATTTTCAATCACAGCTTTCATGTGTCTTGGCATGCTCGCACCCACTGTGAAATTTGGTGGAGGATCGGTGATGACCTGTCATGGCTAGCCCAATCTCCAGACCAGAGCCCCATTAAAAACCTCTGGAATGTGATCAAGAGGAAGATGGATGGCCACAAGCCATCAAACAAATCCGAGATGCTTGAATTTTTGCGCCATGAGTGGCATAAAGTCACCCAACAGCAATGTGAAAGACTGGTAGAGAGCATGCCAAGACGCATGAAACCTGACTTCCTGTAAATACTGTTGTCAAGATGAGTACATATCTCTGATGAGCTATTCAAGAGATGGACAGATTTGCGGTGTGTTGAGTAACTCTCAAGTGAGATTGTAAGCACGTGTTTGACTGACAGACCGTGCCAGAGCACACAGGTAGTGTGCATGAAAGACCGCCGCTCTCATAACATCAGCCACGCTTGGATATGATTTGTTATTTGTATAACATCCTCTTGCAGTCGAATCCCCTCTCTAATGTGATTCAGCAATGTAGAGAATCCCCATGAAAACGGACACCTCACAATTCATACAGCTTTGATAGGCTGCTGATAAATATATTTCTGATAATTATATCATAATGCGGGCCAGTAGCTGTTCTGAAGGATCTCTGTGAGTGTTTGTGTCAGCAGAAATTTTTTATATTTAAAATCTCAGCGAGTATTGACGCTGACTATCACACCTGGAGTCGCGAGTTTGAATCCAGTGTGTGCTGAGTGAGCAGGTCTCCTAAGCAACCAAATTGGCCCGGTTGCTAGGGAGGATAGAGTCACATGGGGTAACCTCCTCGTGGTGGTGATTAGTGGTTCTCTCAATGGGATGTGTGGCGAGTTGCGTGTGGATTGTGGAGAGTAGCATGAGCCTCCACATGCTGTGAGTCTCCGCGGTGTCATGCACAACGAGTCACGTGATCAGATGCGTGGATTTACGGTCTCAGAAGCGGAGGCAACTCAGACTTGTGCTCCGCCACACGGATTGAGGTGAGTAACCGCGCCACCACGAGGACCTAGTAAGTAGTGGGAATTCGGCATTCCAAATTGGGAGAAAAGGGGTTAATATATGTCCTAATATAGGCACAGTTTTGTGGTCCGTTCTGCATAACGCGACCGCTAATTTTAGCTTCTTGTGGGCCATTCGGCCCATTTCGCTGCCAACCCACTGGCCCGCTCGGTTCTCCCGATGTCCAGTCCGCCCCTGATCGGCCCCAAAGTACATCGGCCCACCGGAAAAATGCACGGTATGCCAGATTACCAGTCCAGCCCTGCCACTGATGAACACGTAGAAATAAAAAAAGCTCTGCAACTATCGGTATAGATTTTTGCCACTTTTTGATAGTTCCAAAAAGCAACTATAGGTACCGATAGATCGGTAAAACCGATAGATCGGTCTACCGCTACTACGTTATTGAAGTTCTAAGAATGTCATGTTACAGTAACTATTATATGTAACTAATATAATTAAAATAGGAACTATAATAGTAACTTAAGTAAATTTACTGAATATTGAAGTTAATTTACTCTCTTACTTTAATCAATATTATGTCATGAAGTGAAGTAGATGTTACTTAATATATACCAGTATGATTTACTTAAAAAACTGTGTGCAAAAACGTGTGACTAGTTGCACGTTTTTGCACAAGAGTATAAAAAAATAATATTGAATGAAATACCATAATAAATCTGGACAAAGCATCACGTCACTGACCTTATTAGCTTTATATAAACTATAGGTTTCAATTTACATGCAAATGACTAAATGTAAATGATAGTGTGTGTTTGTGTCTGTGGTTCAGTGAAATGGCAGGTTGAGGATTTGGGGAAGTCAGATGGTAAGGTGTGTCCTGTATATAACGCGGTCAGGAAAAGGATGCTTGCACACACACACACACACATACAGCCATTATAGTGACTGAAGGAAAGGGCTGTTATTGTCGCTCGTGAGTTAAACAGATGGAGCACAAATTGTGCGAGTGGGTGACATTGAATTGAGATGCATTTGTCCAGTTCCACGGGAAATGAGCTGATATGACGTGTGTCATGTCCTCCACTCGTTCTGTTTGTGAATCATGACACAGATTGTTAAGTATACTCTTTTATTCCTGCCTGACATTCAGTAAAGTGACTCATAAAATCGGTGAGCACAGGGAAAGTGAGCTTGGAGGGTTGTGAAGAGCTGTCAGGCCGGTGACTAATGAATTACATTATCCTGTAAATATTAGCGTAAGGTTAACGCGGTCGATCATCTGAATGACAGATTTGTAAAGCATATGATGATGAAGATTTGGTTTCTCAAAGAGCATCTGCACATGTCGGGGTGTGACTGTGTTTGAACTTGTAGAGACGCTGGAGTAGTGTAATAATAATGGAAAGCCCTGAGGAGCCAGATTTCATTATATACACACTCGGTCAAAAGATCAGATGTAATAATTCAGTTGATATTAACTTAAAGGAAAAGTAATGCATGATGATCCACATATATTCCAGATAACACATCCACTGCTTTACTTTAGAGGATTACTCTATACAAGTTAAGCTCAATCGACAGCATTTGTAGCATCATTTTGATTACCACAAAAGGTAATTTTGACTCGTCCCTCGTTTATTTAAGAAAAAGCACAAATCTGTGTTCCAGTGAGACACTTACAATGGAAGTGAATGGGGTTAATCTGTAAATGTTAAAATACTCAATGTTTCAAAAGTGTAGCCACAAGACAACATGAGTGTTAACATGATTTTAGTGTGATAAAATCGCTCACTAAACTTTTGTGTACATTTTCTGTATATCCAAAATTGCAATGATCTCTGTTAGCGATATTAATGACTTTAAAATTATGTTAGTATGTATAAAGTTTACATTCACTTCCACTTCTGTAATCACAATATACATTGGGGAAAATCACCCCCCAATATTCAGGTATGGTCAGATTGTCCCCCCCAATAATCAGATATGGTCAGATTGTCCCCCCCCAATAATCAGATATGGTCAGATTGTCCCCCCCAGTAATCAGATATGGTCAGATTGTCCCCCCAATAATCAGATATGGTCAGATAGTCCCCCAGTAATCAGATATGGTCAGATTGTCCCCCAATAATCAGATATGGTCAGATTGTCCCCCCTCCCAATAATCAGATATGGTCAGATTGTCCCCCCCAATAATCAGATATGGTCAGATTGTCCCCCACAAAAATCAGATATGGCCAGATTGTCCCCCACAATAATCAGATATGGTCAGATTGTCCCCCCAATAAATAGATATGGTCAGATTGTCCCCCCCCCCAAATCAGATATGGCCAGATTGTCCCCCGCAATAATCAGATATGGCCAGATTGCCCCCCCCGCAATAATCAGATATGGTCAGATTGTCCCCCCAATAATCAGATATGGCCAGATTGTCCCCCCCCAATAATCAGATATGATCAGATTGTCCCCCCAATAATCAGATATGATCAGATTGTCCCCCAATAATCAGATATGGTCAGATTGTCCCCCAATAATCAGAAATGGTCAGATTGTCCCCCAATAATCAGATATGGCCAGATTGTCCACCCCAATAATCAGATATGGCCAGCTTGTCCCCCCCAATAATCAGATATGATCAGATTGTCCCCCGCAATAATCAGATATGGTCAGATTGTCCCCCCAATAATCAGATATGGTCAGATTGTCCCCCCAGAAATCAGACATGGTCAGATTGTCCCCCCAATAATCAGATATGGCCAGATTGTCCCCCCCCAATAATCAGATATGATCAGATTGTACCCCGCAATAATCAGATATGATCAGATTGTACCCCGCAATAATCAGATATGATCAGATTGTCCCCCGAATAATCAGATATGGTCAGATTGTCCCCCCAATAATCAGACATGGTCAGATTGTCCCCCCAATAATCAGATATGGTCAGATTGTCCCCCAATAATCAGACATGGTCAGATTGTCCCCCAATAATCAGATATGATCAGATTGTCCCCCAATAATCAGATATGGTCAGATTGACCCCCAATAATCAGACATGGTCAGATTGTCCCCCCAATAATCAGATATGATCAGATTGTCCCCCTAATAATCAGATATGGTCAGATTGTCCCCCAATAATCAGATATGGTCAGATTGTCCCCCCAATAATCAGATATGGTCAGATTGTCCCCCCCAAAAATCAGATATGGTCAGATTGTCCCCCCAATAATCAGATATGGTCAGATTGTCCCCCCAATAATCAGATATGGTCAGATTGTCCCCCGCAATAATCAGATATGGTCAGATTGTCCCCCCCAAAAATCAGACATGGTCAGATTGTCCCCCAAAAATCAGACATGGTCAGATTGTCCCCCAATAATCAGATATGATCAGATTGTCCCCCTAATAATCAGATATGGTCAGATAGTCCCCCAATAATCAGATATGATCAGATTGTCCCCGCAATAATCAGATATGATCAGATTGTCCCCCAAAAATCAGATATGATCAGATTGTCCCCCAATAATCAGATATGATCAGATTGTCCCCTGCAATAATCAGATATGGTCAGATAGTCCCCCAATAATCAGATATGATCAGATTGTCCCCCAATAATCAGATATGATCAGATTGTCCCCCAAAAATCAGATATGGTCAGATTGTCCCCCAATAATCAGATATGGTCAGATTGACCCCCAATAATCAGACATGGTCAGATTGTCCCCCCAATAATCAGATATGATCAGATTGTCCCCCTCAATAATCAGATATGGTCAGATTGTCCCCCAATAATCAGATATGGTCAGATTGTCCCCCTAATAATCAGATATGGTCAGATTGTCCCCCCAAAAATCAGATATGGTCAGATTGTCCCCCAATAATCAGATATGGTCAGATTGTCCCCCAATAATCAGATATGGTCAGATTGTCCCCGCAATAATCAGATATGGTCAGATTGTCCCCCCCAAAAATCAGACATGGTCAGATTGTCCCCCCCAAAAATCAGACATGGTCAGATTGTCCCCCCAATAATCAGATATGATCAGATTGTCCCCCGCAATAATCAGATATGGTCAGATAGTCCCCCCAATAATCAGATATGATCAGATTGTCCCCCTAATAATCAGATATGATCAGATTGTCCCCCCCAAAAATCAGATATGATCAGATTGTCCCCCCCAATAATCAGATATGATCAGATTGTCCCCTGCAATAATCAGATATGGTCAGATAGTCCCCCCAATAATCAGATATGATCAGATTGTCCCCCGCAATAATCAGATATGATCAGATTGTCCCCCCAAAAATCAGATATGGTCAGATTGTCCCCCCAATAATCAGATATGGTCAGATAGTCCCCCCAATAATCAGATATGATCAGATTGTCCCCCGCAATAATCAGATATGATCAGATTGTCCCCCCAAAAATCAGATATGATCAGATTGTCCCCCGCAATAATCAGATATGATCAGATTGTCCCCCCAAAAATCAGATATGGTCAGATTGTCCCCCCAATAATCAGATATGATCAGATTGTCCCCACAATCAGATTGTCAATAATCAGATATGATCAGATTGTCCCCCCCAAAAATCAGATATGGTCAGATTGTCCCCCCCAATAATCAGATATGGTCAGATTGTCCCCCCAATAATCAGATATGATCAGATTGTCCCCCCAATAATCAGATATGGCCAGATTGTCCCCCGCAATAATCAGATATGGTCAGATTGCCCCACCCCCCAATAATCAGATATGGTCAGATTGCCCCACCCCCCAATAATCAGATATGGTCAGATTGCCCCACCCCCCAATAATTGATATCCTTGTTGCTGTTCTGCTGGAGTTCATTCTGCACCGCTGTCTAATGGTCATTAAGTTGTTACAGGAATAACATAAAGGTTTAAACAAGTGCAATTTTGAGTGTACTCAGTAGTCTACACCGCTCGTCAATGTCATCAAATCGATGAAGGCGGGACACAAATTTGAGCAGTAACCTCGTGGATTGTGTCAGCGGTTCATAGTTAAGAGTGTTTTTGTCATGTATGATGTCAGTCAAACTAAACATGCAATACTGCCCATTATTTTATGATTGAAATGTTGTACAGACCAACAGTAATTTCCAGTGGTGTCAACGATTCAGCATTTGGAGAAATTCACCGTTTTGAATGTAAAATATGTGGCGTACAGTTCGTGATTTTCAGCGAATCAGGCTCAAGGCAAAGAGTGACTGTGTGTGTAATGTAAAGGAATTGAATGAATTATCTGGTAAAATACCGTCTTAGAAAATTCCCTTGATATTGTCTTAGAAAATGATCTAAAACACAAAGTTAAAACTAGAACAGGGGAAGACCTGTGACTTGTGACTTCAATTGAGTTTTTAGGTTTTGAGCCCCCAGTTAAAGGAGTAGTTCACCTAAAAATGGAAAATGTACTTTTACTCACTCATTTACTCACATTTATGTCATTCAAAAAAAAAAATAGTGCTCAAAATGAACTGTTGTCAATGGAAAAGAGCAGCGTTCGGATTCTTGATGAAAAGATTGTGTTCAGATTCTACAGGGAGGAAAAACACAATGAGGGGAAACTTGAGGACAGTAAATCATTTTGTGCATTTTCTTTTGCTAGCCAGCTGACACAGTCACGTCAGTTTACAGATACATCAGTGATGAAAAGAAACTCAAATTATATTCGTCTTTTCTTTGAGACAGCTCAAGAAAGAAAGAAAAGACGACTGAAACAGAAAAATTGCTCGCAATGTAGACAGTGTTTGTCTTGTACTGTGTGGAAAAAAATATTTTCAAACCAAATCACATTTCAAGCCTTTATTCAGAAATGTATTGCATTCAGCACCTTTACTATTTTAAAGGACCAAAGAGGACCATTATATTTGTGACCTCATCACCTGTGACACCCAAAATGGTTTGCCCCCCCCCTAATGTTCAAGACATGATTACAGCCTTGCTTCCATTGTTAGTGTCTTACTTCAGTGTGTTTTTGTTAATAAGTGGACATGTCCAAGAGGGTGAACTTGTCAAGAACATGTCCAGCTCACCTTAAAATCAAGAGAAAAACAAATATTATACATCATATATATTTTCATGGCAATTAAGCACATTGCCTGTCCAAATTCTCATTAATGTAATATGAAAAATAAGTGATGACTATAAAAGAAGATGTCTTTGAATTGCATTTGCTTCAGTGTTTACACATCATCATACTATTTGTTGTACTGATTTTAATAATAAAAATACAATGACTTTATGAGAAGCAAATGAGAAAATTGGTCTCAAATATTTGACATTTAAAAAAACTTATGTCATGAAAATGATTTCACAATACCAAATATCTTAATGATAAAAAATATGTTAATATATATATATTTATTTATGCAAAATGTAATTAAAATTGTAATTTCTGGGTGAGATATGACCTGAACATGTTTTCAAGAGCTTCACCCAAGAACTTTGATAGTGATATAAAAAATTAATTTATATAAAAATGTATTAATTAAATATTTTATTTTATTTATAAATTAAGCTTATAAATGTGTGTAAAACTGATAAGTTACGAAACCTACGTTTGAGCACTTGACCACTTCAGCAAATTAGTTCACTGCAATTAATCTCTGTTTAATTTGAAGCGTGATACCAAAAATAATTTCTAACAATAAAGAGACACACTGGAGATTGTGTTTAAAGGTGAAGAGGAACGACTCTTGAAATGTTTGCTGCCTGTTTCCTCATTTCCTGCATGTGAAAATGTAAAGCAGCAGACATCGTAACCCGCATCATTCTGTCTTTCTGTCAGGATGGATCTGCTGTGGTGTTAGCCGAAAGATCCGCTGATGTATTCAGGACACACGCACTGATGGAGTAAGTCTTCACCTTCACTGCTTTTCATTATCATCTACACACACATCAACATTCATTATGTTAAAAAGCATCCAGATTGAAAGCCCTTGAATGTTTCGTTTTAGGTTTTCAATCCTCTTCTCTGTTTAATGTGTTGAAAAATGAACTGAATTGATTTTACTTGTATTTATTTGAAACCAGGCGTGTTGCAACACGATTGCAGCGATAAGTCAATGGACCCTTGTCACATTTCAGGGTTTGTAATGTGGAAGTAAATGATTGCAGGGTAAACGTCTATAGCAGCAGATGGGAGACCACTGCAAATATGTGTGATCACTCTCTCAGCAGCCGTATTATAAACCTCATCACATCTGGGGTAAAAGCTGGGTAATGTAACAACACAAAGCATGTTATGAAGTTACACTAAATAACAAAAAATGAAAATGATTTAGATTTTTACTGCTTAATAAGGCAGAAACGTGTCATCACAACCTGTGATGCATCACCAAACAGAAACGCACAAATAATAACTGTTTCCTGCTATTGGGTTGATTTAGCCCCGCCCCAAATTCATGCCATTGGTTGAGCCAATGTTGATGTGTCGGGCTGGCCAGGATGCTCAAACAAACAGAGCAATGTTTTGATAGTACCACAGTGTTTGCACTTTTCAGTGGACTGAACTTACGAATGGCTTGCTGATAGTTTCTCTGGAGATGTAGCGCAACAGTGCCCGGACAATTTGTCTGCCGACAAGGGATGTCAGAAAATCATTCATAAAAGAGTTGTAAGACCTGAACCAAACCAACCAGCTCAGCGGTGAATCACAATAATACAAACTTTGATTTTAAGCAAAAAAAGGGATTTGAAAATCAGACAAAAAGGGAAAGAACTACAATACCCATGAAGCACTGCGGATGACGTAATCAAGTTAAATGCAACTATATAAGTAGTTTAAGAGTGCAGGGAGAGCGACTCGATTGCGTCATTCACAGTGCATCATGGGAGTGGGCGGGCGCTGCAGAGCACTTTTTTCAATATGAATTTGAGATAAGAGATGCATGTACCATCGATGAACAACCTGTTCAAATGTCTTTAAAGGTTTATTAGTTAACAATAGAAATTAATCACCAATATGGAAAAAAATGGAAGGGATTTTAACTTTAAGAACCATATTGTTGCACTCTATAGTTTTTCTGAATTTTAAAGGGATAGCTCACCCAAAGAGGGCAGTTGTCATCATTTACTCACCCTCACGTCGTTCCAAACCCGTACTACTTTCTGTCTTTCTATCTTTTTTTTCTCTCCATACAATGAAAGTGAATTGTGACCGAGGCAATCATTATGACTAATATCTCCTTTTTGCTTTGGAAGAACGAAAGTCATACAGGTTTGGATCAACATGAGGGTGATTAAACAATGACAGAATTTTCATTCCTTTAACTTAAGTGTGCCGTTCGGCTTTTATGATAGCTGCTGATTGTTGAGGTCAGGTCATGATACATACGTGCATTTTTTGTATTTTCATACGTGTACAAAGACAGTGGATATCAAAACCTCTCTTGTTATTTAAACAAACCTGGAAGGCTGTCTCACACACAAACACACACACACACACACACACACACACACACACACACACACACACATTTGTGTACATGCTCATTATAGCTTTTATCTTGACGTTTACGTTGCATTTTACAGCAAAGCATGATGCACTTTTTGCACATTTTTATCAAAACGCTACAGTTTTAGGTTTTGATATCGTCAAAGGGTTCAGAAAAGGATAATAACGGATGCAAAAGAAAAGAAGACCCCTCTACTATTGATCAAAGCATGATTTACACAAACACAAACATTGAGAGAGAGCCTCATTTTGCATGCACAGCAGTTGACAAAAATCACTGATTCTTCACTCATTTATGTACCCCGAGTGCATTGTCTTCCCAAATCACATTTAAAACCTTGATTCATCTTTATTCATTCATTATTTTCTCGCCTGCTCCAGATTAATTTTTTCCCTCGGCACGCGAGGGAAAGATGGAGAGAGAGAGAGAGAGAGTGAGAGTGAGAGAGAGACGGCAAGATACGGATGTTGATGATGTTGCAGCAGCGTTGATGGTGCTCCGGAGGGACAATGCCGAAAGACACTAAACTCACACGCGCCTGTGTCATTCTGTCGCTCTTGCTCCAGGGGGAGACCCTCTGCACCCGTCGCGCCGCTTCGGAGGAAGTTATAAGCATTGCTATTTTCAGTGTGTGAGCGAGCAGCGCTCAGGCAGGCAGATAACTGCTCTCCACGCCCTGTTCACGGCTGTTTGATGAGAACGAGGGAATGTAGGGATGAGAGAGGAGGCGAGAGCCAGTGAATTAATATGATACTTAGATAAACAACGGCACTGCTGGTGACCACGCTCGTGGACTAAAGCAAGACGTTATCTTTGAATGCGGACACACATGCACACACGCAGGGCACAGAATGGCAAGTTTCGGGAAACTTACGGATTACTTTAGCCGTCGGCGTTCCAGAGACGAGCTCGTGGCTCGGAGAGATGCCCGACGCAGTGGCAGTTACTGCTGCACAGTGGCCGAAGCCAGGTACTTCTTTAAATGCAGACAGTGTGAAAGAGATTTGAGAGTGTGTATGGTGTAGTTGATAGAGTATGTTGTTGTTGTTGCTGCAGCTTTTGAAATTACGTGTGTGCACAAATGCATGTTATTATATGATAAAGCAGTACCCCTATGTTTGGTATGAAATCTCTCTAGTCTTATAGGTAATATATATTTTTTTCTTGTTTTTCAGTAAAAAATCTATAAAAATTTCTTAAAGCAAGATACGTTTCCTTGAGAAGCAAAATTACAAGATATGTTGTTTTGCGCCGAGAAATCTAATTTTGTAACATTTATGCTTATAATAAGATATAACTATTTGCCAATTGGAGTAAGAAAAAAATAACTTGATTTAAAGGGAAAACGTACCCCATTTGCAAATAGTTGTTTCTTGTTATAAGGATAGACATTACTAAATTTTACGTAATGATTCATTCTGCATCTCAAGTCATTTTTTCTTGTCTTAACAATGTTTAGACATTTTTACTGGCAAATAAGACAAACATATTTTTTCCCCCCAGTGTTATTGCACAGGTGTTTCTCTTTCATTGTTCTCTGCAATGCAACTCTTAAAGGGACAGTTCACCCATAAATGAAAAATCTCTCATCATTTACTCACCCTCATGACATCCCAGGTGTGCATGACTTTGTTTCTTCAGCAGAACACAAATGAAGATTGTGCAAGTGAATGGTGACCAAAACCGTTAAGTTTCAAAAAGCACATAAATGCAGCATAAAAGCAATCCGGACTCCAGTGGTTTAATCCATGTCTTCTGAAGTGATGTGATAGGTGTGGGTGAGAAACGGATCAATATTGAAGTCCTTTTTTATCATAAATCTACTGTTACAGAGAATTGTTTACATCTGTCTCCATTTGCTCTCTATTTAAACTCATCGCTGTCTAGGAGAAACAATTGATATGATTTAAAGAGATCTTATTTGTGATTTTTCTTTCCCATAGTGAAGTATGTTTAAAACTGCCATCTAATATCCAAAAGACACACGTTTGTTTGCATTGATCCTAGACATTATTTTGAATGCATCAGACAGAATTAAGACATAAAAACAGGTTTCAAACCAGTTTCGCCTTCCATAACAAAAAAAAACAGGTAGTCCTGCCCAGAAAGACACACTTCAGCTTTGCATCCGACGTAATGATGGAAGTGGATTTGAGTCACGTCTCGTGTTTTTGTCAGATTATGAATTCAGCCCACTATGATTTTAAAGCAAGGATTAAGGAATCACTCTGAACTAGTTCCATTCATTTAAAGAATATACAATATCCACGATCAATTAAGTTAATTGAGATGAGCTAGATCAGGGATTCCCTCCGCACGGTTCATGTTCCTGGGGGTGCGTGAAAAGAATTGGAATTTGCTATGATGAACCTAACAAAAGATGAGATCCACACAATCCATTTGTCATTGAAGAATGTCTCTTTTAACACCTTCTTGTTCTTTACAGTTTGTTGATCAAAAACAACAAAAAAGAAACATTAATTCTAATAAAGAATAGCAGGGATGCGCTAAAGAAACTGCCACTCGTTAATATGCGCTCACTGGATGAACAGCCGCCGGTAGTCTTAAAGGAACAGTACCGTTTTAGATTGTTCTACATATAAATGTATATACTTGTGAATTGTACAAATTATGCATGTAAACAAAAAAATGCAATCAAACATATGTATGCAATAAAAGGGGACTAAAATGGAATGAAAACCAAAATTGAACAAAACGTTTAGCAGAACGTAATAAGGGCGATAAAATGATATCGATATATATCACGATAAAGAAAATCCAAGATAAGCTTTTGAGGAATTTTCGATATTTACTACGTGTCGGTAAAACACAAGCAGTTTGGCTTTCTCAGGCTGCGTTTCCTCTGGGGTGGACGAAATCCACTCAAAGGCGCTCAGCGCTAGGAGAGATCTCGCGCAGCACCGCTGCCAATCCTACGATCCACCTTGCGAGCATGACGCTCGGCTGTCATAGGAATGAATTGAAAACGCTCTCAGCTTCGCTCACAACGCGCCAGAGGTAACGTAGGGTCAGACTGGATGAACTTGCTAATGCTAGCTGCCTTGCTAACGATTAGGCTACGTCGGACACCGGATTGCTCCATCCGCACCGCAAGACTTCATGACAACGGTTGCGCTCTCTCATCGTCTCTAGTGAAGAGTGCAACAGAACAACAGTGATGTGGACAACAGCTCTGATCTTTCTGCGCTGTAATCTTCAATATTGTTCTCTAGCACCAAACATGCATCATTTCTGCCCTGTCCCGCTCCGCACGCGTCACCTCTCTTCCCTGCATGTGTGTAGACATGAAGCGCCGCATGAGTTAACGTGCTTTCAAAGCAGCTTTTAGACCAAAACGTTTTTCTCTTCTAAATGTATCTTTATTAATCAGAATGTTACGAGCCTTTAATAATAAACAAATCCAATAAACAAATCGATTTCTGTTCTGATTTTGTGGAAATTAATTAGATGTCTGGAATGGAAAAGGAAAGACTAAAAGTACTAGTTGGTCGACGAGTCTCTCACTTTAATGAAAATATACAAATGTTTTCTAAATGTTCTCTCGGGACACCCCTGAACCCACATTCAGCATCAGTCCACAGTCACAAGGGCTTCTGTGTCCCATACTTGAGTATCTGAATCTAAAGAAATATACAAATATTTCATTTTTAATGTACAAATATTCCAACAAATACTGGACTGCTGTCACTATACTTCAGAACAAACCGATGATCTTTAACATTCATTTTCAACTGATAAACGGTAAAAGACGGTAAAATTGGATCCCGTAGACCCCACCGCTTTGGCCGTCTCTGGACCCCCTGTGCAGTTTTGTTGAGACTATTTTGACTGATCAGAATTTTTTCTTCTTTTCTTCCGTCAACTTTCAAATAAAAAAAGAAAGAGCAACGTGTGAATGTATATCGTGATAAATATCGATATCGAACAATATGAAAAAGATTATCCTGATAACAATTTTGGCCATATCGCCCAGTCCTAGAACGGAACTGAAAATGGGAACAAAGCGATTTATCAATTGTTCCGGAGTGAAAACTGTATTTTTAAATGCTAATAACTGTTAATTTAATTTCAGTAATTTTTTCGTGAAACTAAAGGGCAAAGGGGTTATCACAGTACAGTTTTGGAACTACACCACTTTATGTTGCCTGAAAAAATGAATCATGTGTTTTGATCCTGATGGAAACTGCAGCATCACACATTTATTTCTGTGAATGAAGATCTTTTTAATAACTATGTATAAATACTACACATACATGCACGACTAATCCAAACACATGCAACACATTATTAGAGGTAAAAAGTACTTTTCTCAGTTATTTCCAAGTCTTCCGTGGATTATTGTTAGTTATGATGCATTAACACAGATTTGATGTGGTCAGGGTTTGACTGTAAATACAGTTATACTTAACTGTTAATTAACTGCTTGTTATGATTTCTGTGCTGATAATATTCTAGCATTATATTCATGATGTTAGTCAGAGGGGAACTGGCCCCCACAGCGAGTCTGGTTTCTCCCAAGATTATTTTTCTCCATTAACCAACATCTTAAGGAGCCTTCGGCTTGCTCACTGGGGTTATAAATACAATTATTATTTAATTCAATCGTATTTAATCAAACTACACAATGATGGCTCTAAGACATTATAGATAGCACAGTTTCAGTTTCTGTTAATGCATGATTTTCTTTGAAATGAAGTGTGTTGTGAAAGGCGCTATATTGTATACTCCAGCATACAGGAAAACATATTGCTTATTTTCTGCTTATTTTGATGAGGCAAGTGGCATATTTTGGGATTTTTGCTCAGAACAAACCTAAAAGAAAAACACGTCGTTTTTAGTCCCTGCAATAAAATATATGACATTTCTAGACACCATATTTATTGATTGTGATCTGCCCCTTATCTCAGCGCCAGCTGTGCTCAATCACGACCAGGCCACGCCCTCCTCCTCGTCACATGATTGAATGCATGGAATAAAAAGCAAAAACTTTACCAAAAATATGAAAAACTAATTTTGTGTCATTTATATTTTGTAATAAATTATCATTTTATGATAATCAATATTAATGATCAGGTTAAATGGTTTAATCTTTGGTACATATTTTTGGTTTTGTGTTGATGAAGAGGTACTTTAGCCTTACTGATGGTACTGTGGGGTACATATGGGAAAAAAAGTTTGGAAGCACTGGTCAAGATCACAGTTATATGGCTGCAAATCATTAGAAATAAAGTTATTTAAAGGGTCAAGTTCATGCAAAAAAAATAAAAACCTGTATGTTTATTAGGCTCAGTCACTATTCATATTCATTGCATCATTCATCATCCATGCAACGAAAGTGAATGGTGACTGAGGCTTTCATTGTGCCATTCTTATTTTGTGTTCTACGGATGAAAGTCATGTGGGGTTGGAACAACATGAGGGTGAGGATATAATGGCAGAATTGTATTTTTGGGTGAAAATCATTTTAACAAGCGGTGCGAATACCATTTTGCATTGAATCATTTTTTAAACGGGCAGGTCCAATGCTGGGAGAACCACATGAAACCTTTAATATTTGATATATATAGTGGAATTATTGGCACAATCCTCAATCAAATGCTCTGTGTAGCTCTGGCGTTTCTCTGTTTCTGTTTCTCCGTCTTCTTTTGGGGATGTTTGTAGTAAGTTTGTTGTCTCTGGAGTCTGGACTTTGTCTTAGATGTTGCGAAATACAAAATATTTTCTGTCTGAGCTGTAGCTTTGATTTACTCCAGTGTTTTGGATCATAATCATGTTGCATAACTCAACGACTGCTCCGATCACTCACAGACGCTGTCACATTCTGCTGTAGAATTTCCTCACACAGTTTGGAATTTACTGGTCCATCATTGCCAGACATTCAGACAATTCTATGCTTTATCCTCCATGCTTCAAGAATAATGCTTTTTAATGTTACAAAACACAGTTCATGCAAACATCAAATTATGATGCCTCTCATGTGATATTTTCAGATAAATATCAGCTCTCTTTGTACATTTAACTCAATCACTGTGTTAAGCCTTACTTTTACAAATGTACCAGTATTTCAGTGCTTTTTTAAACATATTTAGTCATGTAGCGCATGACATTCAGTAGCCTTCCACAGGGAAGCTTAATATATATGTAGTCTATTAGACAACATCACCATGCATTACTAGCGTCAGAAACAAGATTCAGAGCTGCGCACACAGACCTCAACACTTGGTGCACAAAACATGATGATGGTAACGATTTTTTGATCATTAAGGAGTACATCGAAATTCAGACTTCACAAAACAAGAATTTACCAAACAAATTCAAAAATACAAACGGTGTAGATCAACTTGTAAACGGTGAAACCATGCAAGCTCGTTAATTATTCAAGCTCTATCCTCGGTGAACACCAGCTTTGAAAAGTTAAGTAAAGTGTACGCATTTTATTTATCCGTGAAATGCACTTAAATTAGCAAATTAATACGACAACTCTACTTTAGGACTAAACATGATGACACATTGTAAAGATAACAAACAATCATAAACTATATTTACTTATAAGCTAGAGCTTATTATATAAAACATTGATAATTAACGAGTACATCGAAATTCAGACTTCACAAAACATATACAAGCTAGAGCTTATAAGTACATTTTTACACGTTTGAATTGAGTACAAATGTAGAATTTACTTAATATTTCCAAGGTAACGCTTAAACTTACTCAATGTAGAATGTAGATAATCTTTACAGCTATTGTTACTTTAACAAAATCGTATTTGTTTTCAGTGTAGGTGCATGCAGCGGCGACACACATAGACGCACACTTTGTTTACCATGTTTGCTATGCTGATGACATCATGAGCACTTTGTGCGAGACATACCGGCATGCAGAAGACCGAAGTACACTTTGGGCCAGTGTTAGCTTCGGTAGTGAACACTAAAACTAAAATAAAGCATTTTTGTCAACTGAAAAATAAAAACTAACACAGTTGGAAAAACAAACTGAATCTAAACTAAACTATTTGTCATAACTCCAAAACTAACTACATGTGGCTGCGCTCATGACATGTGGTGCTGATGCATCGCGGATGACCCGAGTTTGAATCCCGCCTCATGAGGTCCTTTCCCATTTCCATTTCCATTCCCACTCTTCTCCCTTGTCATTTCCTGTCACCTCTCCACTAACTCTGTCATTAAAATTAAAATGTATTTAACGTAAATTACAGTTTAATGAAAGATTTTATTTCAGGTACTTAAATATTCTTGGGTAATCAGTTACAACAAAAGTTGAGTATTCTCAACTTTTCGGGTTTTACAGTGAAAAACGAACAAAAATGAAACAAAATTTGTAATGAAATTTTTTTTTACAAAATATAGACATTTCAAACTTTAATAACAGTGTAACAAAATACATAGACTAGTTATTGGGCAAAATATCAGCTAGGCATATTAATAGTGCTATTAACCTATAACGATTGTCGATAAACAGAAGTCGTCATGCGCCTGGTGTCAGTTCCAAAACATTGACCACAAAAAAACAACCTTGGTCAACCACTAAATGAACAGATTTCTTCTGAGTCTGATTTATTTGAATAAGCTGATTGTTGGTCGTTATCAGCGTATTGGTGTCCATGTCAACGCACTCATTGATTACCGATCATCGATTGATTGTGTTCCAGGTCATTGGAGCGACGGCTACAGAGGCCCAAGTTGGCCAAATCCAGGACATTACCCAGCATTCCCCAGTCCCCCGCTGTCAGCCGGATGCAACCATCAGAAAATGTTTCTGAACGTGAACGCCACCCACGTCTTCCCTCCAGTCCTGGTGGTCTTGAAGCTTGTACGCTCCCCCCGGCAGGTACAGCGTGTGTTTGTTTAAAAGGCTATTCCAGCCAGAAATGAAAATTCTGTCATCATTTACTCACCCTTATGTTGTTCCAAACCTGCATGACTTTATTTCTTCCATAGAATACAAAAGGATATGTTAAGCAGAATTAGTCACATTCACTTTGATTGTATGGATTAAAAGATGCCGTGGAAAGGAATGGTGAATCCTATTGACCTATTGACCTTTTGGAAATAAATACACAAATGTTCTAGAGAGATATTTGATAGATTGGTCAATGGACAACATTTTATCATGCACTTGGAATGAGAAGTGACCACACGGCACATTCCATTCACAGCATCATGTGCAAGTGCCGCACCATGTGAGATTGTTTAGCGTGTTCGCAGCCTGCGTGCACTCGATATTTACTTCCTCCCTGCTCCACTGGGCCAAATCCTCTCTCCTTTTTCTCACGCTTTTCTCCACAATTCTCACAGCCAAGCTGCTCTTGTGTAAAGCTCCTGTAAAGGATTTTTTTTTCTTTGCCGTCTCTCAAACGTTAAACCTAAAGTCTTTAGCTTCCTCCCCATTCTAGTTGCTTAGCAACCGCCATCGCCAACAGCGGAGCATGTGGCTGTTTCAAATGCCCCGAAATCCCAGCCATCTTTACCAGCATGTTTGACATGCTCGTTATTCTGGCATCGTGCCAAATAAGGGCCGTAGAAACACTGACTCGGAAATCTGATCAGAATTAATAAGAGAGTTTGGGAGGAGTGGGGCAAGATGTGCCACTTTTTCCTGAAAGGAATATTCCCGGTTCAATTCAAGTTAAGCTCCTTCGACAGCACTTGAGGCATAATGTTGAATACCTAAAAAAAAATGTTTGACTCGTCATGCTTTTCTTTATAAAAAGCAGAAATCTGTGTTCCAGTGTGGCAATTACAATGAAAGTCAATGGGGCCATTTTTTTAACGTTAAATTACTCACTGTTTCAAGTGTATCGACACAAGATGTAAACAACATGTGTGTTAACATGATTTCAGTGTGATAAAAACACTTACTTACTGCATCTGTGTAAACTTATAGCCAATTTTACAACTTTGTTGCCATGACGATATATCGCCGTAAACCCTAATACCACCATAAAAGTGTAAATTTAAACAACTTTACAGCTCAAATAATACATGAGTTTTAACAAGAATTAATGCAAGTGCTTTTATAAAATTATAAGCGTCACATTTCTGTGATTTTAAAACCTCTAAAAATTGGCCCCATTGACTTCCAAACTAAGTGCCTCACTTTATCCTCCATTTTTGCTTTTATTAATCAAAATTATGCTACAAATGCTGTCGATTGATCTTAGCTTGTATTGAACTTGGAATATTCCTTTAAGTTGTCCTTTTAACGGAGTAAAAAATACATAAAAAAGGTATTTCTGACTTTATATCTCACAATTCTGATTTTATTACTCACAATTACGGTTTTAGATGTTTCGCAATTTCATCAGAATTTCTCTCTTGCAACTTTTAACTCTTTTTAAAATGTAATTTTCGAATTAAAATTAAATAGAAATCGAAGGAAACACCGTATAGTCACAATTACGTGAAATAAAGTCGCACATTATAGCTTGCATATACCAGAGTTTATATTATGCAATTGCATGAAATAGTCAGAATTGTGAATTATAAAGTTTTTTATTCTGTGGTGGGATCCATAAAGAAAGGAGATATTAAATAATTTACATAGTTTATATTTATACATTGGAAAATCACCAACATGTGTGATGTATTTTTGAGACCTGGATAATTTTGCTTTGACAAATTCATTTTTAACCTACATGGCATTTGACAAAATGTATAGAAAAATATGAAAAATATTCTAGATTAATATTGCTAAATTAAAGGGATAGTTCCTAAATTGTGTCATCATTTACTCACCCTCATGTTGTTCTAAAAGCTTTTTTTCTTCCATGGAACACAAAAGGAGATATTGGCACAATGTTAGTCTCAGTCACCATTCAATTTCATTGTTTGAAAAAATTTTTAATAAAAGATGCTATGAAAGTGAATGGTGACTGAGATGCCTAATGATGCCTAACATTGTGTTTCAGTAGAAGAAAGAAAGTCATATGCGTTTGGAGCAGCATTAGGGTGATTAAACAATCATTTTTGAGTGAATTATCATTTTAAGTGGGTGGCACATCTTACCCACTCTCCTCCTTGCCACATTTAGATATTTTTACAGGTACGGCACGGGCTGTCAGGGCGAAACCACCATCAAAAAAGTTTTGCAATATGTGATATTTGACTAATGTGTAATAAACTTCTCTCTCCGTCTCAGGTGAGATGTGGCATCTAGAAGATGAAAACGACGGGGACGTCCCTCCGGGCACGGTCGACCTCCGTCCGCGCTCTCAGTCGCCATTCTCACATTTCCGTCGTCGGGCGGCGTATCTAAGGAAAAGTATTTCGGCGGATGACCACCTGGCTGATTCTGAATTTGAGCCCACCAAGGCGGAGGGGAGGAGCTTAGCCGACCCCAAAGTTAAACTGAAAAGGAAGTTTGTAAGTAAATTTGTCCATTTTTTTTTGGTTTGTGTACACCTCACTTGTGTAACAGAATTGCAATAATAATGACATGTTTAATGAATGTTTTCACACTGAACACTCCCTTGGATTTCATTGGTCAGACAAAGATAGGCCCGCCCCCAAAATCATGACATTGGTTGAGCCAGTGTTGCTGTGTTTGGCTGATCATTATGCTGATTAATGTTTTATTTGGGGAAACAACCTACAGATAGTTTACTTAATGTTGTCTTGGCATATTAAGCTGGGACAGCACAACGTATTTTAACATCATAACAATTACACTTGATACACTTCAGCTTTAATATATTAAAAATTTTTATTATTAATGTATAATAACATGGCTACAAACTGATAAAGCTACACACTTACACACAGGGGGTTTTGTATTAATATTTCATGTGGTGTGTATTATAGCAGGTAAGTTGATCCCTCATTACCTGCCCGTGCTGTGTAATAAAGGCTCAGGTGTTCGAATGCAACCTAACATGCCTAGTGAATTCAGATAGCACCAAAGTCTCTGTGTGTGTATGCTGGAGTATGCACTGTTAGAATGGGCTCGTCGCTGCAGATAATGGGTCGTCTGTGTTTGGGGGTAAGACATCTAGTGCTTGTTTATTTGTTCATAATCTTAAATATCTTTTGTAAAGTTCTTTACTGTTGGTCAAAGTGAGCGACAGCGCTGTGTTTGGGAGTTTTATATATATCTGTGTGTGTGTGTGTGTGTGTGTGTGTGAGAGAGAGAGAGAGAGAGAGAGAGAGAGAGAGAGAGAGAGAGAGAGAGAGAGAGAGAGAGAGAGAGAGAGAGAGAGAGAGAGAGAGAGAGAGACGCTATTAAATCTACAAAGAAAATGTAGATGATCTTATTTGTCAACCTTACTAGTCCATAGGGTTGGGAACAATTACTTAAAAAAAATACTGATTCCTGAACAGATGATACTTGTGAGTTCTTTTGGGACTAACTAATGACGATTCTCAGTTGCCTCCGCGTCTGAGACCGTCAACCCGCGCATCTATCACGTGGCTTGTTGAGCACGTTACCGTGGAGACGTAGCACGTGTGGAGGCTTCACGCTATTCTCCACGGCATACACTCACAACTCGCCACACGCCCCACTGAGAGCGAGAACCACATTATAGTGACCACGAGGAGGTTACCCCATGTGACTCTACTTTCCCTAGCCACCGGCCAATTTGGTTGCTTAGGAGACCTGGCTGGAGTCACTCAGCACACTCTGGTATTCGAAGTCGTGACTCCAGGGGTGATAGTCTGCGTCAATACTCACTGAGATACCCAGACCCCCCCGTTGTGGTTCATTGTGAAGTGTGAAGCACACGCAGACTTTTTATTTCATTAACTGGCAGCCTTTTGTGGCTTAATTGTCACACTAAGACAGTTCATGATATTATTTTGATTAACTTTGGCATTCATACGTACATTCCTTATATCCTAAATATGTCAAATTCTGTATCGCTGCACATGAGGGCATCCGATAAGAATTGCATTTATTATTACCAGATATTTCTTGCTCAGAAGTCCGGTAAGGAACCGGAACCGGAATCGTCAAGTGTAATCAGAACTGGAGTCATTATATTCTTGATTTCCATCCCTATTAACCAACGAATTGGCCGAATTGTCAACAAGTTTATCATCCAGACCCATTACTACATGTGCATTTTATAAGCTCCTTTCCCCCCCTGAATGCTTTAATTATCAGTGTCATGCTACTGTAAGCATATTTTTTTTTTTGTAACATTGTGTGTGTGTTTTATAAGAGCAAGTATATTCTTTAGTAACGCCTTCAGAAATCATATCAGGATTTGTCACACAGTTGTCACAGTTTACAGTATTTTGTACACAAACCGAGTCTTGGCTGTCTGCCGACAACTGCCTGCTTAAAGTCAGAGAGATTTGCTGGAGAAAATGGCTGGAAAAGCTTTATCCTCTGCATTAGGATTTCCTGTGTGAATGGCCTGCTGCATGCAGATAATTGTGGAGTCTGTAGAATTGTAAGTAGATTTCTTTTACTTGCTCTGTTTAGCGGTGAAGCACGCTACTGTTTGTGGGGGAAATTACAGCAACGGTTCCGTCAGAAAGCTGCTTTTAAATAATTCAAGATTGAAATTTATGGCAGGGGTTTTGTCATATATATTAGTGAAATATTTCCAATGCATGATTACGCAATTTGGTTGGATTGGTTCTGTAATTGAGGTTAAATGGTATATTGAAAATGCGTGCCTTTTTCTGTAGATATGTGCTCCTTACATGTGTTTGCATCAAGACTGTAGCTCAGATAATTATTATGCTTGATGGTAATCCGAAGTTCATGTTAATGCATATGCACAGACACGCCTCAACTGATGTCCAGTTCTGTGCTGATACTTTACAGTTCACTTGCATCCCAATTACACTTCTGTCAGGTCATGCTGTTTATATGCAATGTGTTTATAAGAGGTCAGATATTGCATTTATTTATGATAAATAGTAGTCCTATATCATGACTTTTATGACCAGACAGACTAAAAAATTATACTTTAGTGAATCTCCTGGTCAACTGAAAACATATGGCCACATTTAAAAGCTTATTTTTGCATTAAGAAAGCTTATATTTAGATTTAATTCAACTAGATGTGCAAATAGGATACGGTGTAAAAATAAATGATGTAAAGTGAAAATTGGCAATGAGGTATATATGTAGTATGTTCCAAGTGATCAATGTAGTGTGATCAATGTATGTCCATTTACATGCATTGGGACATTATCTTCATGTCAATTAAGCAAATTGCCAGTCAATTCATATTAATGCAATGCATCTTGATTTTTTACTTTTTACGTAGAGACTAATGGCCAAAAGTTTGGAATAATGTACAGATTTTGCTCTAATGGAAATAAATTGGTACTTTTATTCACCAAAGTGTCATTCAACTGAACACAATGTATGTCAGGACAATAATAACAAATTACAATTTGAAAAAACTTTTTAAACTACTTCAAAGAGTTCTCATCAAACAATCCTCCACGTGCAGCAATGACAGCTTTGCAGATCTTTGGCATTCTAGCGGACAGTTTGTCTAGATACTCCGGTGACCTTTCACCCCACACTTCCTGTAGCACCTGCCATAGATGTGTCTGTCTTGTCGGGCACTTCTCACGCACCTTACAGTCTAGCTGATCCCACAAAATCTCAATGAGGTTTAGATCCGTAACACTCTTTTCCAATTATCTGTTGTCCAATATCTGTGTTTCTTTGCCCACTCGAACCTTTTCTTTTTGTTTTTCTGTTTCAAAAGTGGCTTTTCTTTGCAGTTCTTCCCACAAGAGTCTTCTCTTTACTGTTGTACATGAAACTGGTGATGAGCGGGTAGAATTCAATGAAGCTGTCAGCGGAGGACATGTGAGGCGTCTATTTCTCAAACTAGAGACTCTGATGTACTTATCCTCTTGTTTAGTTGTACATCTGGTCTTCCACATCTCTTTCTGTCCTTGTTAGAGACAGTTGTGCTTTATCTTTAAAGACTTTAGTTACACCATAGTATGAAATTTGCATTTTGTTTTGCAATTTTAAGCATTGTATCGCCTTCAATCCTCAAAACAATGAATGACTGACGAGTTTCAAGAGAAAGCTGTTTATTTTTTGCCATTTTTGACCTAATATTGACCTTAACACATGCCAGTCTATTGCATACTGTGCAACTCAAAAACAAACACAAAGACAACATTAAGCTTCATTTAATGAACCAAATATCTTTAAACTGTGTTTGATATAATGGCAAGTGATTTTCTAGTATCAAATGATCAATTTAGCATGATTACTCAAGGATAAGGTGTTGGAGTGCATCAGTTTTTGACATCAGTAATGTCCTGACTATACTTTGTGATCAGTTGATTATTTGATATACTTTATTATACTTTCCTCCCCAATGTGGCATGCCCAATTCCCCCCTTTTACATATATATTTTCAATGTTGTTCTTCACTTGAATTATTCTTAATTTAGTATTCCTATTTAAGATGAACTAATCCTATTGTATGAAGACATTTTAATGTTAATTCTGGCATAACGCAGACAACTCACTCCATGAATGTAGGAAAAATCAGGACATTTTGTGATTTGTCAGAGTAACGTTTGCAATCATGACAGTTTGATGCATTAAACAATGTAAAATACATTTAGTGCATTGATCGCATTTAGAAACTGGAGAGCATCTATGTGTTGAATATCTGTTTGGTTCATGTGTAGTTCTGTTGTTAGAGCTCTAGATGGCAGCAGTGAATAGATGCAAACTCCATAAATAAATTAGCTAAAGTTCATTTTAACCCTCAGACTTATAACTCAAATGTTAAACGTCATCCATATTTATAGGGGACGATTATGACTAATAAGAGACCAGAAAGATTCAAGAGACGGAAGAAACTTGGTGACGTTTAACGTGTGTCATCTCTCTCTCGTGTGAATGTTGTTTTCTTTAGAAGTTTGACTCTCACACACAGAGACACACACACACACACACATTGGAGGGGCGAAAGGCTAGACATGTTTTCCTTGCAGGAGTAGTTGCTGTTGGTTACATGGTGAAACGGTGGCCATTAAGGAGTCATTATATATTTAGACGTGGGCTGTCTCTTTCTCTCCTTTTTCTCGTTCCTCTTCCTCTATGAAGTTTGATCTTCCTTTCTTTTCATCTAATCTTGTTTGGGTTTTTGCTCAGTGTTTATCTCTAACAGGAAAGATTATTTCTTGATTTGTGTATTCACTAGAAAAATGTATTGTAAATTAATACTTTTTTTTTAAAGCAGTTTTTCTAAGCAAATCTTAATGGTATAAAATGAAGTAAAACCTGTTTTACCTCATGACATAATTTTGACATTTGAGTAGATACTGTATCTTTTACTAACACATATGCTATACATGGTACTTAAACTTAGTAACATTTAAATGAACATATTATTAGAACATGTCCATATCTGACTCGCCTCAATCTGGGTGGAGGAGGACGAATCTCAGTTGCCTCCGCGTCTGAGACCGTCAAATCAATGCATTTTATCATGTGACTTGTTGAACGTGTTACCGCGGATACCTAGTGGCTTCACGCTATTCTCCGTGGCATCCACACACAACACACCATGTGCGCCAACAAGAGCGAGAACCACATTATAGCGACCACGAGGAGGTTACCCCATGTGACTCTACCCTCCTAGCAACCGGATCAGTTGGTTGCTTAGGAAGCCTGACTGGAGTCACTCAGCGCGCCCTGGATTCAAACTCACGACTCCAACTGTGCTAAGATATCCAGACCCCCTAAGTCCTTTTTTTTAACTCTAAATCTCCACTTTAACTTTCACATCTGGAAGTGAAAGTTAAAGTGGGGATTTAGAGTGAAAAAGGACTTAAATATGGTTGTTCCATTTATCTCAGCTCATATTGGTTATTAAACAATTAGAGAAGCACGGTTGTCAATTACGAGCATTAAATCAGATCTACTTCTAATTTACACTATTAGAGTGTGACATTTGGATCACAGATGTTTTATTAGAGTTTAAATTAGACTTTGGTCAATGCAACCGGCTCTGTTTAACAGCACTCATGTGTTGGACTTTCTGAGCTTGACTGATTGATGTTATTGCTCTTAAGGTTCATTAACTTGCTATTGCAGTTGGGTGTTTTGCTGTTTAAGTGGCTGCAAAGTTGTATTAATTGCTGTTAAAGGGATAGTGCACTCAACAAATTTACTCACCCTCTTGTGGTTATAAACACTTAATAATTGTTTTCTGCCATGGAACACAAAAGGAGAAATTTAACTGGTTGCTTCAGTCACCCATGCTATTATAAAGAATGGGGACCACCAGAGCATTCCAAAAGGTCTAATATATTAGTCCAGATATGTTACAGTCTTCTGAAGCTATATGATAGCTTTACTTAAGGATCAGACCAACATTTTCTTTATTATTCACTGAAAATCCTGACATCTGGCCTATGGCTGTCCTTGGTGCCATTCATTCATGAGGAGTTCATGAGAGATGTAGCGATGATTGATTTCGTAAATTAATAATAATTTTTAGCCAGATCTTTTCAATTGGTTGATGCAGTTCACAAAACCAGTCTGAATGATTTTCATAAATCAAACTGACTTGTCGTGTCTTGGCTTCAATAAAAGTTAAGCTCAATCAACAGCATTTGTGGCATAATATTTATTACCCAAAAAATTCTGTTAATAATTTAGACAAAAAAAAATCACAGTTACAATAGGAACTTACAGTGGAAGCGAATGGGGCCAATCTGTAAACATTAAAATACACATGGTTTCAAAGGCACATCCACAAGACATAAGCATTTACATACATTTTGGTGAGTTATACATGTGTTAGTGTGATAAAATGGGATAAAATCAGGGGTTTACTGGCATTAAGATGTATACCAGGATACAGGGTTTCCTGGCGTTGCGTCGTCATGAAAACAAAGTTGAAAAATTGGATATAACGTTACACGGAAAAGGTTAGTAAGTGTTTTTATCACAGTAAAATAATGTTAAAATGTATTATGTTTATGTCTTCTGTCTATACTTTTGAAACACTGTGTATTTTAACATTTACAGATTGGCCCCATTCACTTCCATTGTAAGTGTCTCACTGGAACACAGATTATTTAATTTTTTTAAATAAACAAGGGTGTAAAGGGTTACAAGGGAATGAGGCGAGAACTGTGTGTGTGACTGTCTGTGACAGTGACTGACTGTGTGAGTGTGAGTGAGAGTGAGAGAGAGTGTGACTGACTGTGACAGTGAGAGTGTGACTGACTGTGACAGTGAGAGTGTGACTGACTGTAATAGTGAGAGTGTGACTGACTGTAATAGTGAGAGTGTGACTGACTGTAATAGTGAGAGTGTGACTGACTGTGACAGTGAGAGTGTGACTGACTGTGACAGTGAGAGTGTGACTGACTGTAATAGTGAGAGTGTGACTGACTGTGACAGTGAGAGTGTGACTGACTGTGACAGAGTGTAACTTACTGTGACAGTGAGAGTGTAACTGACTGTGACCGTGTGAGTGTGACTGACTGTGACAGTGAGAGTGTGACTGACTGTAATAGTGAGAGTGTGACTGACTGTGACAGTGAGAGTGTAACTGACTGTGACCGTGTGAGTGTGACTGACTGTGACAGTGAGAGTGTGACTGACTGTAATAGTGAGAGTGTGACTGACTGTGACAGTGAGAGAGTGACTGACTGTAATAGTGAGAGTGTGACTGACTGTGACAGTGTAACTTACTGTGACAGTGAGAGTGTAACTGACTATGACCGTGTGAGTGTGACTGACTGTAATAGTGAGAGTGTGACTGACTGTGACAGAGTGTAACTTACTGTGACAGTGAGAGTGTGACTGACTGTAATAGTGAGAGTGTGACTGACTGTGACAGAGTGTAACTGACTGTGACAGTGAGAGTGTGACTGACTGTAATAGTGAGAGTGTGACTGACTGTGACAGAGTGTAACTGACTGTGACAGTGAGAGTGTGACTGACTGTAATAGTGAGAGTGTGACTGACTGTGACAGAGTGTAACTGACTGTGACAGTGAGAGTGTGACTGACTGTGACAGTGAGAGTGTGACTGACTGTGACAGAGTGTAACTGACTATGACCGTGTGAGTGTGACTGACTGTAATAGTGAGAGTGTGACTGACTGTGACAGAGTGTAACTGACTGTGACAGTGAGAGTGTGACTGACTGTAATAGTGAGAGTGTGACTGACTGTGACAGAGTGTAACTGACTGTGACAGTGAGAGTGTGACTGACAGTGAGAGTGTGACTGACTGTAATAGTGAGAGTGTGACTGACTGTGACAGTGAGAGTGTGACTGACTGTAATAGTGAGAGTGTGACTGACTGTAATAGTGAGAGTGTGACTGACTGTGACAGTGAGAGTGTGACTGACTGTGACAGAGTGTAACTTACTGTGACAGTGAGGGTGTAACTGACTGTGACCGTGTGAGTGTGACTGACTGTGACCGTGTGAGTGTAACTGACTGTGACCGTGTGAGTGTGACTGACTGTGACCGTGTGAGTGACTGTAACCGTGAGAGTGAGTGAGCGTGCGACTGATTGTGAGAGTGAGTGAGCGTGTGACGGTGTGAGAGTGTGACTGACTGTGACAGTGAGCATGTGACTGACTGTGACAGTGTGAGTGACTGTAACAGTGAGAGTGTAACTGACTGCGACAGTGAGGGAGAGTGTGACTGTGACAGTGTGAGTGACTGTAACAGTGAGAGTGTAACTGACTGCGACAGTGAGAGAGAGTGTGACTGTGACAGTGTGAGTGTGAGTGACTGTAACAGTGAGAGTGTAACTGACTGCGACAGTGAGAGAGAGTGACTGACTGTGACAGTGTGAGTGTGACTGACTGTGAGAGTGAGAGTGTGACTGATTGTGAGAGTGAGAGTGTGACTGACTGTGAGAGTTTGACTAACAGTGAGAGTGTGAGTTACTGTAACAGTGAGAGTGTGAGTGACTGTGACAGTGAGAGTGTGACTGACTGTGACAGTGGGAGAGTGTGTGACTGACTGTGACAGTGAGAGAGAGTGTGACTGACTGTGACAGTGAGAGTGTGAGTGACTGTAACAGTGTGAGTGTGAGTGACTGTGACAGTGAGAGAGAGTGTGACTGACTGTGACAGTGAGAGTGTGAGTGACTGTAACGGTGTGAGTGTGAGTGACTGACAGTGTGAGTGACTGTGACAGTGAGAGAGAGTGTGACTGACTGTGACAGTGAGAGTGAGTGAGAGTGTGAGTGACTGTAACAGTGTGAGTGACAGTAATAGTGAGAGTGTGACTGACTGTGACAGTGAGAGAGAGTGTGACTGACTGTGACAGTGTAACTGACTGTGACAGTGAGAGAGAGTGTAACTGACTGTGACAGTGAGAGAGAGTGTAACTGACTGTGACAGTGAGAGAGAGTGTGACTGACTGTGACAGTGAGAGTGAGTGAGAGTGTGAGTGACTGTAACAGTGTGAGTGACTGTAACAGTGTGAGTGACTGTGACAGTGAGAGAGAGTGTGACTGACTGTGACAGTGAGAGTGTGACTGACTGTGACAGTGAGAGTGTGACTGACTGTAATAGTGAGAGTGTGACTGACTGTAATAGTGAGAGTGTGACTGACTGTGACAGTGAGAGTGTGACTGACTGTGACAGTGAGAGTGTGACTGACTGTAATAGTGAGAGTGTGACTGACTGTGACAGTGAGAGTGTGACTGACTGTGACAGTGAGAGTGTGACTGACTGTGACAGAGTGTAACTTACTGTGACAGTGAGAGTGTAACTGACTGTGACCGTGTGAGTGTGACTGACTGTGACAGTGAGAGTGTGACTGACTGTAATAGTGAGAGTGTGACTGACTGTGACAGTGAGAGTGTAACTGACTGTGACCGTGTGAGTGTGACTGACTGTGACAGTGAGAGTGTGACTGACTGTAATAGTGAGAGTGTGACTGACTGTGACAGTGAGAGAGTGACTGACTGTAATAGTGAGAGTGTGACTGACTGTGACAGTGTAACTTACTGTGACAGTGAGAGTGTAACTGACTATGACCGTGTGAGTGTGACTGACTGTAATAGTGAGAGTGTGACTGACTGTGACAGAGTGTAACTTACTGTGACAGTGAGAGTGTGACTGACTGTAATAGTGAGAGTGTGACTGACTGTGACAGAGTGTAACTGACTGTGACAGTGAGAGTGTGACTGACTGTAATAGTGAGAGTGTGACTGACTGTGACAGAGTGTAACTGACTGTGACAGTGAGAGTGTGACTGACTGTAATAGTGAGAGTGTGACTGACTGTGACAGTGAGAGTGTGACTGACAGTGAGAGTGTGACTGACTGTAATAGTGAGAGTGTGACTGACTGTGACAGTGAGAGTGTGACTGACTGTAATAGTGAGAGTGTGACTGACTGTAATAGTGAGAGTGTGACTGACTGTGACAGTGAGAGTGTGACTGACTGTGACAGAGTGTAACTTACTGTGACAGTGAGGGTGTAACTGACTGTGACCGTGTGAGTGTGACTGACTGTGACCGTGTGAGTGTAACTGACTGTGACCGTGTGAGTGTGACTGACTGTGACCGTGTGAGTGACTGTAACCGTGAGAGTGAGTGAGCGTGCGACTGATTGTGAGAGTGAGTGAGCGTGTGACGGTGTGAGAGTGTGACTGACTGTGACAGTGAGCATGTGACTGACTGTGACAGTGTGAGTGACTGTAACAGTGAGAGTGTAACTGACTGCGACAGTGAGGGAGAGTGTGACTGTGACAGTGTGAGTGACTGTAACAGTGAGAGTGTAACTGACTGCGACAGTGAGAGAGAGTGTGACTGTGACAGTGTGAGTGTGAGTGACTGTAACAGTGAGAGTGTAACTGACTGCGACAGTGAGAGAGAGTGTGACTGACTGTGACAGTGTGAGTGTGACTGACTGTGAGAGTGAGAGTGTGACTGATTGTGAGAGTGAGAGTGTGACTGACTGTGAGAGTTTGACTAACAGTGAGAGTGTGAGTTACTGTAACAGTGAGAGTGTGAGTGACTGTGACAGTGAGAGTGTGACTGACTGTGACAGTGGGAGAGTGTGTGACTGACTGTGACAGTGAGAGAGAGTGTGACTGACTGTGACAGTGAGAGTGTGAGTGACTGTAACAGTGTGAGTGTGAGTGACTGTGACAGTGAGAGAGAGTGTGACTGACTGTGACAGTGAGAGTGTGAGTGACTGTAACGGTGTGAGTGTGAGTGACTGACAGTGTGAGTGACTGTGACAGTGAGAGAGAGTGTGACTGACTGTGACAGTGAGAGTGAGTGAGAGTGTGAGTGACTGTAACAGTGTGAGTGACAGTAATAGTGAGAGTGTGACTGACTGTGACAGTGAGAGAGAGTGTGACTGACTGTGACAGTGTAACTGACTGTGACAGTGAGAGAGAGTGTAACTGACTGTGACAGTGAGAGAGAGTGTAACTGACTGTGACAGTGAGAGAGAGTGTGACTGACTGTGACAGTGAGAGTGAGTGAGAGTGTGAGTGACTGTAACAGTGTGAGTGACTGTAACAGTGTGAGTGACTGTGACAGTGAGAGAGAGTGTGACTGACTGTGACAGTGTAACTGACTGTGACAGTGAGAGAGAGTGTGACTGACTGTGACAGTGAGAGTGTGAGTGACTTTGACAGTGAGAGTGTGAGTGACTGTGACAGTGAGAGAAAGTGTGACTGACTGTGACAGTGAGAGAGAGTGTGACTGACTGTGACAGTGAGAGAGAGTATGACTGACTGTGACAGTGAGAGTGTGACTGACTGTGACAGTGAGAGTGTGAGTGACTGTAACAGTGTGAGTGTGAGTGACTGTGACAGTGAGAGAGAGTGTGAGTGACTGTGACAGTGTGAGTGACTGTAACAGTGAGAGTGTAACTGACTGCGACAGTGAGGGAGAGTGTGACTGTGACAGTGTGAGTGACTGTAACAGTGAGAGTGTAACTGACTGCGACAGTGAGAGAGAGTGTGACAGTGAGAGTGTGACTGACTGTGAGAGTGAGTGAGAGTGTGACTGACTGTGAGTGAGTGAGAGTGTGAGTGACTGTGAGAGTGTGAGTGACTGTGACCGTGAGAGTGAGTGAGAGTGTGACTGACTGTGAGAGTGAGTGAGAGTGTGAGTGACTGTGAGAGTGAGTGTGAGTGACTGTGACCGTGAGAGTGAGTGAGAGTGTGAGTGACTGTGAGTGAGTGAGAGTGTGAGTGACTGTGACTGTGAGAGTGGAGAGTGACGTGAGAGAGTGAGTGTGACTGACTGTGACAGTGAGAGAGTGTGAGTGACTGTGACCGTGAGAGTGAGTGAGAGTGTGAGTGACTGTGAGAGTGAGTGAGAGTGTGAGTGACTGTGACAGTGAGAGTGAGTGAGAGTGTGACTGACTGTGACAGTGAGAGAGAGTGTGAGTGACTGTGACCGTGAGTGAGAGTGTGAGTGACTGTGAGAGTGAGTGAGAGTGAGTGAGTGAGAGTGTGAATGACTGTGACAGTGAGAGAGAGTGAGAGTGTGACTGACTGTGACAGTGAGAGAGTGTGTGACTGACTGTGACAGTGAGTGAGAGTGTGAGTGACTGTGAGAGTGAGTGAGAGTGAGACTGACTGTGACGGTGTGAGAGTGTGTGTGTGTGTGTTTTGGTAGTTTACAAGGAAATTTTTCAGGTTACAAACTGGTAATTACAAGGGTAATATGGTTTATGAGTTTATGGTAATATGGTTTATGAGGACATTTCAAGTGTCCCCATAAATTTAAATGTATAAAATATAAATGTAAAAATGCATAACGTTTTTTTGAGGGGGGACAGACTCTATAGTTCGTACAGTATAGTAATCATTATGTCTGTGAAGAGTCCTCATAAGGATAGCTGCACCAACGTGTGTGTGTGTGTGTGTGTGTGTGTGTGTGTGTGTGTGTGTGTGTGTGTGTGTGTGTGTGTGTGTGGACTGGCTGACTCCCAGATGTATGGCCAAAGAATGCTGCCCTTCATATGCTTACAAACAGTCCTTGGAAATTCTACTTACAAGATGTTTGTGTACACGTGTGTGTTTATAAATATGTGTCCATGTCTCTGAATTTGTTGACTCCATCTCTCTCTCTCTCTCTTACATACTCGCACACATCATGTGCAATGCAAATATCAGATACCTGTATGTTTTGTCTTATCGAAGGCTCTGGAATTGATGTCCACTGTGGGGCGCTAAAAATGATTTTAAAAGTTCTCCCAAACAGATGAGCATTTTAAGGGTAATGCTCCTCCCTACGCTAAACCAAACCTATAGTGTCCAAAAAAAGCAAATGTGAAATTGAAAACACAATTGCGTCACTTTGTGGTGCTTCTGAGACCCTTTTGTCTCACATGTTGACTTGTGTGCTCTTCCGGACTCATATCCCGTTCCTTTAGATCACAAGTGCAATGCTTTATCAGTTGAGCTACCACGCAATTTGATCGCACTCGAAAAATCTTGCAGATGTATTTGGTTATGTAATGCAAACGTGTATAAAAGACATGCACTATAGTAGAAGTGTTTACATATCAAAAGTTAGCAATGTGTGAGAAACAGGCTGAAAAGTAAGTGTTTATTAACTGATAATCTACCATTTGTGTGAAAGGGAATAAAAGTCATTGTTGCTGTGCCTTTATTGTTCATTTCATCAGGAAACTGTTGCGATACGTAAAATGAGCCAAGTAAAAATAATTTTGCAGTAATGTAGGTGTAGTAACATATTTCTATGAGACCAGGTTGGATGATTTGCTTCCTTTTATATTAGCTCCAGTATAGTTTTTTGTTTGGGGCATGCATAGACTGTCCATTTTGGGTCATCTCGGTGTCTGTCAGTCTTATATTCATTCTTTTTTGTTTTTCAACATCAATGGAAGAAGATTTTTCTCATTCCTGTCACGATCACCAGCGAGTGTGAAGGAACTTTTACACTATCAAAAGACTTTTGAGAGCAATGAGATAAAGAATATCTGATCTTATTGTGTTGGAAAGACAAAAATGAATGGAGCAAAACATGAACACTTACTGTTTGTTTCGTCACACTTTGAGATTATAGTGGACCGTTAAAAAAGGAATCAAATATGACATCTAAAAATCATAAAATGCATAAGCCACTTGAATATTTAAATAGCCAGTTTCAGTTTCAAAGACAAATCAGAATAATGTAATCCAGCAGGCTTTACGTTCCTATCCTTTTAATATCCTTTTACAGTTGGAATGAATCTCTATAAATGTCTTCTCACTTAAATAAATACACATAGCTTCCAAACAACTCTGAAAATCAGCTCAAAATAACTGCATCTATTTAAAGATCTTCTTAACCTGTCATGACACATACACGAACATCTTGTTGCAGGGTGGTTTTATTTGGGGGGGGGGGGATCTTCCTTCTTTAGGCCTGTTGTCATGACAACACCAGTTTTTCAGGAAATGAACTGCAAAATAACAGGAACACAGTATGCACACGTGTGTACACACGGTTCGTGTGTCTAATTATATGTGCATGCTGATATGAGTCGTTTGCCTCCAAGTGTTATAAATATTATAATATAATTGTAGCATTATTTGCAATATAGTTTTTCTATGCATATAGTGAAAAAACTGTAATAAAAGATTGTAAGATATGTAAAAAGCCTCTCGACTCATCATGTTTAATATGTTCTTAATAATACTGTATTTTTGCACTCTCAAAAATGGAGCTTTTGACATGATTGTTTTTTATGTGATTTTAATGACGTCCAGTTTCAAAATTATTTGTACTTCAGACTTTTTATTTGTTGGACAAGAAAAACTGGCTTCATGCCACGTTTCTCACATTTGGTTTACGACCTTTGAAAATGGGTAAAATGTTACTATTTTAAGATGGAGCCACATTGAGTGCCCCATATCTCTGGGATATAATGATATAGGGCCTTAAAAAGGAACATACAAAAAGGAAAGTTTCTTCTAAATCAGAATGTAAAAGGATATTTAGATATATTTAATACTTCAGGAGTTATATACACTGCAACTTTGTAAAAAAAAAAATAAATAAAAAGTGTTTTTCCCATTTTTGGACTTGCACCATTGGCATATAAAGCAACAGTAGGTGCTGAAGTCGACTGCTTTTAGTAATAGACCTACCCATCTCTGTGTAAAAATTAAATAATGCCACTGCCACCTTTCCAAGTGTTTATTTGAATTTTTAACTATCTAGCCCTATTTTGTGAGCTCTATTCCTTAAGTGCAGCACTATGAGATATATGTTCAAAGTCAGTGGGAATGGCAATGCAGTTTTTATACTTTCTTGGTGCAAAGAGCTAATGAGCTGGGTCAAGTGCAATTTAATTCTGAGGTTCTACTCTGCATCTCTTATATCGTCTGCATCCTATTATATATTGCGTTTCATCTCAAGCACCGTTGATACAAATGAAGACCGCACATTTATAAGAAGTTGGTAGTGTAAATGGACTGTATGTAATACATGGAAGAATAGAAAAATGGATGTGACGAGGAGGATGGCGTGGCCGGGCCGTGAGGATACATGCCCAACGCTGAGTTGCCTAATCAGCGGGAGGGAGATAAGGGAAGAGCCGGGGATGCTATAGGGAGAGAGAGAGAGACACACTTGGCCACTCTTGTGTGTGTGCGTGTGTGTTTTATGTTTCAGTTTTTTCAGTTTGATGTTCTGTTTGATTCAAGTTTTGTTGTTTGTTACTCCGGTTCCCACTTACGCCTTTCCCCGAATTGTTACACGGGTGCCGAATCCCACGAAAGGAGGAAGGGCACGCTGTCCGGGAGAACTTGCCACTGCCATCTGCCAGGAGGAGTTGCCATTGCCATCCACCAGGAAGCCAGAGGAACTGCTGCCATCGGCCAGGAAGCGGAGGAGCCATGCCGTCCCAGCCGGGAGGCGGAGGAACCGCTGCCGTGTCCTCCGGGGGATGGAGGAACCGCTGCCGTGTCCGCCGGGGGAGGGAGGAACCGCTGCCGTGTCCGCCGGGGGAGGGAGGAACCGCTGCCGTGTCCGCCGGGGGAGGGAGGAACCGCTGCCGTGTCCGCCGGGGTACGGAGCTGCCATGTCCGCCGGGGGACGGAGCTACCGCTGCCGTGTCCGCCGGGGGACAGAGGAACCTCTGCCGTGTCCGCCGGGGGACAGAGCTGCCGTGTCCGCCGGGGGTTGGAGGAGCGGCTGGGCAGCGTGCTCGTGGGAGCTCGCATTTCTTTTCTCTCTCTCTCTCCATCTCTTCCACTTCCCCTCATCTTTCTCAGGAGGCGGGGAGGACCATCGGGTGGCGGAACGGCCGGGAGGGCAGCATCTCCCCTCCAGAGATGGGGGGGTGGGTAAGCCAGTCCGGATGGCGCCCCAGCCTGAATCGGGCGGTGGAGGAGTGTGACTAGGAGGAAGGCGCGACCGGGCCGTGAGGATACACGCCAGGCACTGAGTTGCCTAATCAGTGGGAGGGGGATCAGGGAAGATCTGGGGATGCTAGAGTGAGACAGCAACACACGTGGTCGCTCAGTGTGTGTGTGCTTATGTTGCTGTGTTTTCAGTTTGATGTTCCGCTTGATTTGATTCCGAAGTTTTTGGTTTGTTACTCCGGTTCCAGCATCCTCCTTTCCCCGAACTGTTACAATGGACAATGTCTTGGTACGTTCAGTCGTTGCCTGTAGCAACAAAAACCAAACCTTTTAATGTCATTTTTGCCCAAATCATGGTTAACTTCTGACTTATTGTGTGATTAGATCGTAATCTGATTAGATATGTGATGCATTCCAATCAAAACTTTAGGATGATTGAATCTTTGTGTTCAGATATGAGGTGCGGGTACAGTGTAGGTCAGTGGGTGTGTGTGGAAATGAGTGCATGCATGTGAGTGTACACTCTTGGCATAATAGCATCCAGGAAACAGAGGTATTCTGGGCTGTCGGCTTCTATTTATTGACACGGACACTGAAAGGCCTCCGTAAGCCCCCATTAAGACAGGAATGGAATGTATTGAGACCTGTCCACAAACACACACACACTAACAATTTTCCATGGAGCAGGTCTGACGAAAGCTGCTCTGTGGCTAACTTTAGAGCGCTTACATATTCCAGTGTAAAACACATTAACATGGACTACACAGATTCACGCAGCCATAGTTACACACACACACACACACACACACACACACACACACACACACACACACACACACACACACACACACAGGTGTGTGTCCATTCATAGACCGCTCTCGCTATCTCAAATCCCCCAGATTCCAGGGTCTGATCCGGGTCTCAGCGGGACTTTCAAGTTTTTTTCGCTCTGGAATTTTGGGAAAATTGCATTCATGTTGGACAGTGATAGCGTCAGTGTTGCGAGCGCTCCGATTGGCTCTCTCTCTCCATCCTGAGAGTGAGAGAGGGATGTGGAGTGAATGGAAAGTCAGCAGGAGTGGACGGCTGGGAGATGAAAGGACGGTTAATGCTGGGATGGAGGGGTTGACAGTGAAAGAGAGAGAGCGCTGATATGTCTTTATCCCTGGCGTCTGGCATGCGTCTCTTTGTTCTGTGCATGTGTTTCTGTCCGTTAGAAATGGCTCAGTTGCACCATACTCTATTCTTCAACCACATCATATTCTTCAGTATTACTGTATATGAAATAATACTGTTTATTCAGTACACTGTTTATAACATCTTGTTACATTTCTGGTAAAAAGAAAACTCAAATAAAGTGCTTACCGCGTGAAGGCTAAAAATAGCTGCAGGTGTGTGTGCATGTGTAGCGCCATTTACTGATGCGCTGGAGCTGCACGTGCATTTGATATATTTACTTATTAAACACAGTCTTTTGTGATTCACAGAGCTATCACACGTCTTCAAGTGGCTTTGAATAAAATGCACGAGTCATATGAACTACTTTAATGGTGTTTTTATGGTTCATTTATGTCATTTTTGGAGCTTGACAGTAACGAGCATGACTAACACACAGTATCAGATTTGGATCGGGCTCCTCCGACCGATACCAGATCCATCTAAAAGCTTCAGTATCGGAGACGATACCGATCCAGGTATCAGATCGGTGCATCCCTAAAAAGTACTAGTATTATTCTGTACAATTACTAAAAAAATCACTTAGAAATTGCAGATGGGAAGATAACTAACATTTTACAAATGAACAGTTTTTACTTTGGCATTTTTACATAATTTTCTCCATTTAAAATATATATTGTTTACAGTGTTTGTATAGTAAATTAAATATTGTTATTATATCACATTAAATAATATAGTACAATTTTAAAAATACAAGTTTTTTAATAGTGTGAATTTAGTTTATTTTATGTACATTTTAGAAATAAAATGATGTATCAATAGTGCTTCCATAATTAAAATATTTAACTAATTAAATAAAAAATTAATTAAATATGCCGAGTACACACATAATAATCCCATTGCCAAACTTGAATCAGGAGGGTTAATTTATTTACAAATGTAACGTCATTTTGCACCATTTGTACAAAGTTTTTTTTTGTTTTATAATTTTTGAAGCTCAATAAATCAGAAAAATCATATAGAAGTGAAATGCAGCTGTTTTTAAAGGGAAAATTGCAAATGTAAGATTTCCCAATAATCAAGTGCTACAAAACAATATTAAATAAAAACGTTGTAGAGGCATTTGGATGATTTTCATCTTGCATATGTGCTCTTATAGGGGCGCAAGTACAGTATGTATACCATCCATGCATCAGTGTTATACGAAAATACTCAAATTATTAAAAGCTAAATTCATTTATTCCATGTGATGTTATTTAGTGTCTGTTTTGCCGTGTTGCCATGGCTACTGATCTAGACTTGCAGCCCAAGGGTACCTGAGATTTACAGAGATCCTGTGCCCATTGTGCTCTTGAGCGCAGCGTTTACCCTCGGGCTGCTCCGCGAGGGACCGTGTCTGTCATGAGGGTGCTGTACGCTGCTTTGAATGAAAGTGGGCGCTAAATGACGAGTGCTAGTAGTAAGATGCTTCCCGTGAGCTTGGAATAGTCAGGATGCCAGGAGGGTGCGCTCATCACCGGATGCATTTCCCCTCGGTGTGTTTTGGGGTTGATCGTTCTTCAGTGGATGCAGGAATGTGGCACATTTATGCGCAGTTGCTCTTGTAAGAATGATCCGGCATTCTGTGTTAATGTTTCACGCGTGTGTGTGTGTGTGTGTGTGTGTGTGTGTGTGTGTGTGTGTGTGTGTGTGATTTTTAGAGTTATTCTACATTGAGAATGTATGCTGTAGTACAGAAGATATAGGCAAAATCAGTTTAAATATTAGACAACTGCAAATTCACTTAAAGGAATATAGATCACCCCCCCACCAAAAAAGGGGAAAGAAAATTCTGTCATTATTTACCCACCCTCATGTTGTTCTAAACCGGTAAGACTTTCCTTCTTCCATTGAAACACAAAAGCAGATATGTTTGCATTAAGTCTAGGTACACTTTGTTTTTCCATGCATCGTTACTTCTTGTGCATGGTTGCATGCCCTAGTCGTTCAAAGTTTTCTGTTTTGACCACGAGCGCAACAGGTGAAATAATCATGTTATTCTCTGCTTTTGAGGTCAAACCTTAAAGAGGCAATCTACCTGTGTGGATCGGTTATTATCCGTTTAATGTTTACATGACCACACACACATTATCTGCTTATTAAGCATAATTGATTTAAGAATGTGCATGTAAATGTACTCAATGTTGTTAACAAAATGGGAATAAGTAATAATATTAATACAAGTTAAACAGCATTTGTCTCCAGAACTGGGTTGCCATGATGAAATAATGCCACAAAGACCATTTAAACAATGTTACAGCTCCAGTAATACACAAGTTTATACAGAAGAAATGAATGTGCTTTTATAAAATTATAAGCTTCACATTGCAAGCCTTTTCTCTCTCTTTGAAGAATGATAGACAAACATGTTATTAGACAACATAAGGGTGAGTAAATAATGACAGAATTTTCACTTTGGTGTTAATAGTACCTTTAAAGATTATACTGACACAAACTGTTCAGGTATGTGCTGCAGATTTGTGCACACGAAACATAAATGCACACACAGTCAGACATGGGGACACTGTCCCTTTTATTACAGCAGCAGCTATCACTGAGGATGCAGAGCGCGCTCAGAGTTTAAGTTACAGATAGACACCAGTAAAGGAGAGAGAGAGAGAGAGAGAGATGCTCTGGTGATGCAACTTTAGAACCGTGTGTTTCCCTCTAGAGCCCCACCCCCTCAGTTTTCTTACACAAACACACACACACTGGGAAGGTTTGAGGTGGCGCCCAGACCCCTTTATTTATTAACTCTGCTGAGCTGTGGAGTCTGTGGTATTTTCTTCCGAAATGCCATGCATGTGTGAGTGCGTTTGCATCTGTGTCTGTGTGTGTGTGTGTGTGTGTGTGTGTGAGAGCGAGAGCATGAGAGAGAGAGTGCTCAGGGTTCAGGTATTCAGCAGGTTTGAGTTCTAGATGTTACTTATCCAACCATGACTCAGAAATAAACTGTCCTGAATGCATTAACTGACAGACACAAGTAATAATAAACAACCTTAGTTTACTTAAAGGGATAGTTTATTAAAATGCACCTATTATGGTTTTTAAACATGGCTAATTTAGTTTTAAAGGTCTCATACAATATATTTACATGCATCCAAGGTCAAAAAACACTTTCATGTGCTTTTAATTTAAATTGCAGTATCACCGTTTATTCCCAGTGTCAAAAACAACTCGTTCAATGATCCATTCTAAGCTCCTCCTTTCAGAGAGCCGACTCTGCTCTGATTGGTCAGATGACCCAGTCTGTTGTGATTGGTCTACCGCTTAGTGTAGTGTTTGAGGGCGGGTCAAAGCTGTTCACGAGCAGCCAATGAAGACCAGAGGCGGGTGTTTTGTTACCAAATTACGTAGGTAAGTTTTTACTAACGACTCGTTTCAGGTGTTCAGAATCGGTTCTTTCTTTTGGGAGTCAATAACTCCATTTGTGGTGCACTTTGATTTTTGAAACTTTGCAGACATTTTTTACATTCACAGATAGCGATATAACACACTGCATGAAAGGTCGTATTTGAAAAACCATAATAGGTGCTCTTTAAAACCCTTACTAACCCTTACTCTTACCCAAAAATGAAAGTTATGTCATTATTAAATCAGCCTAATGTCGTTCCATTCCAAAACTGTATGATTTTCTTCCCTCCATGCAACACAAAAGATGTCATATAATAGGTGTGGGTAAGAAACCGATCAATATTTAAGTCCTTTTTTACTATAAATTCTCCATCTCTCCCAATAAGTGGCGTTCTGAATGAAGAATGTGAATCACCAAAAACAAAAGAAGAAATATAGCTGCAAGCAGCAATGCGATTCCTCCTCAAAATGGCAAATCATTTAAAATTGATCAGTAGAGGGTTAGGGTTAAACCCTCCCGATGGTGGAATCCAAACAACGTGTCTTTCTGTCTGAATCCTAAACGAAAAATTTTCATTGTACAGGAAAATCCATCATGGATTTTTTGTTCCCAATGAGAAATGAGGCATGTACACCGAGATTCAGAAGAATTGAATAAATGGGGTGGAAATGACATCACTTTGAAAATTGGACATTTGGTTATGGCTTGTAGCGCCCCCTAAGGGCGAATGTGGGCCGTTCTTGGTGTGGGGTTTCCTGTCGGCCTGTAGTATCAATGTACACAATTACAACATTTTTGACCAGAAAATGGCTCTTTTCGGCGTGGCCTGTAGCACCCCCTAAGGGCAAATGTTGGCCATTATTAATTTAGGGGTTACCGTTGGCCTGTAGTATCAATGTACCAAATTAGAAAATTTTTGACCAGAAAATGGGACTTTGGACATGGCCTGTAGCGCCCCCTAAAGGCAAATGTGGGCCATTGTTTGCATAGTACTTCAGAGTGATGTCATCTTGAAGAATGTTAGGTTTGAAAAATCATCAGTCAAAATTACATTTGATTTATTGACACATATATATTGAGACAATGTGGACATTTACATAAATACGCCCCTTTCAGACATTTTGTGTTTTATAAATTTTTGCTAAGTACCAAATTGAAAGACATCAATTATACGCATGGGTACCAAATTTCAAGTCAATTGGAGCTACGGTTTAGGAGAAGATTTTTGTAGGATTTCCCAAATTTTCACCGAACAGGAAAATCTATCATGATGGAAACTATGGGTCCTTGAGGTTTATTTGTTCCTCGTGAGAAATGAGGCATGTACACCAAGTTTCAGAAGAATTGGACAAATGGGGTGGAAATGCCATCACTTTGAAAATAGGACATTTGGGCGTGGTCTGTAGTGCCCCCTAAGGGTGAATGTGGGCCATTCTTGGTTTGTGGGTTCCTGTTGGCCTGTAATATCAATGTACCAAATTAGAAAAGTTTTGAACAGAAAATTCGATTTTGGGCGTGGCCTGTAGCGCCTCTTAGGGCGAATGTGGGCCATTCTTGCACAGTACTTCAGAGTGATGTCATCTTGAAGCATGTTAGGTTTGAAAAACCATCCATCCATCCATCTTCAACCGCTTATATGAAGTCGGGTCACGGGGGCAGCAGCTCCAGCAGGGGGCCCCAAACTTCCCTATCCTGAGCCACATTAACCAGCTCTGACTGGGGGACACCGAGGCGTTCCCAGGCCAGTGTGGAGATGTAATCTCTCCACCTAGTCCTGGATCTTCCCAGAGGCCTAGGGAGGCGCCCAGGGGGCATCCTTACCAGATGCCCAAACCACCTCAACTGACTCCTTTCGACGCAAAGGAGCAGCGGCTCTACTCCGAGCTCCTCTAAGGGAGAAGCCCGCCACCCTTCTGAGGAAGCCCATTTCGGCCGCTTGTACTCGCGACCTAGTCCTTTCGGTCATGACCCAGCCTTCATGACCATAGGTGAGGGTAGGACCAAAAATTGACCAGTAGATCGAGAGCTTTGCCTTCCGGCTCAGCTCTCTTTTCCTGACAACGGTGCGATAGAGCGAGTGCAATACCGCCCCCGCTGCCCCGATTCTCCGGCCAACCTCCCGCTCCATTGTCCCCTCATTCGTGAACAAGACCCCGAGGTACTTGAACTCCTTCACTTGGGGCAATACCTCCTTCCCTACCCGGAGTGACATCACCAAAGTCATGTAAATGTGGTTAACGTTAACCAATAGCCAAATAGGCTACTGTTGTAAGAAATGCTATCTTACCGATAGATAAGAACCCCACAATATAATGCTCATTAAAGGTAATTTAATAAAGGGAACGGCTATAATACAAATGAACAATAGAGTACCATTTGGAGAACTCAAGAGGCTGACATATCAAAAAAGTTGATTTGTTGTGCATATTTGTTGTGCATGTCAGTGGCGAAATATGCTTTTTGTAACCTGATGGTGTAGTTACAACATGTACCAGCAGAGGCTGACTAGACCATCTTAACCAGCCAAACCTTGACCCCTTCGTTGTGACCGACAAGTTGAGAACCGACAAGTTGTCTGTCTTTTTTTTTTATATTTCTTTTCTTTTTCATTTCTTTTTTGGTTGCAACAGAAAGTTCTGGAACATTACAAGAGCATGCACACACACATAATTACATGCTCAAATACACAAACATACTGTAATTAGCCGAGGCCAGAGTAATGTTTGATGTGTGATGGCTTGTTTAATATGAATTAAGGAAAAAAAAAAACGAGGCAGGCATGAGAGAGAGAGAGAGAGAGAGAGAGAGAGAGAGAGAGAGAGAGAGAGAGAGAGAGAGAGAGAGAGAGAGAGAGAGAGAGAGAGAGAGAGAATGTAGAAGTGACCTAAACAGCATTTTTTTGGTCTTGGCTGTTTGCTGCTGTAGTTTGTCAGTATTTTGAGACTTGGCATTGAGACAAAATTTAAAAAAGAAATTCAATTCGGAGACCTACACCCATCTTAAACCACACACATAAACAAAAATCTCTGATCAGAAACATTGATACAGTGGCCCCAAAATATATTTGAACACTTAAAAATGTAATCAGGCCAGATTATGTGATAAAAGATCAAGTGGTATTAATTTGAAAGAAAAACACGTTTCAAGCATGAGACATTTCACAAAACGAAGTTTATTTTGTTTAGAACAATAGAACGATGGATGGATGATGGATGGATGGATCATTTTAAGATACAGACAGAAAGATGGATGGATGGATGGATTCATGAATGGATGGATAATTTCAAGATATAGATGGACAGACAGAACTATTAATGGATGGATGATGGATAATTTCAAGATATACATGGAATATATACAGACTGAATGATGGATGGATGGATAATTTCTACAGACAGACAGACAGGCAAGATGGATGGATTGTTGTATAATTTCAAGAGACTGATGGATGGATGTATAGATGGATGGATGGATAATTTCAAGAGATGGACAGACAGACAGACAGGCAAGATGGATGGATGGATGGATGGATGTATAGATAGATGGATGGATGGATGGATAGATAATTTCAAGAGGTGGGTGGATGGATGTATAGATGGATGGATAATTTCAAGAGAGGGACAGACAGACATACAGGCAAGATGGATTGATTGTTGTATAATTTCAAGAGATGGATGGATGGATGTATAGATGGATGGATGGATAATTTCAAGAGATGGATGGATGGATGGATGGATGGATAATTTCAAGAGATGGACAGACAGACAGGCAAGATTGATGGATGGATGGATGGATGTATAGATAGATAGATGGATGGATGGATGGATGGATAATTTCAAGAGATGGATGGATGTGATGGATGTATGGATGTATGGATGGATGTATGGATGGATGTATAGATGGATGTATGGATGGATGGATGTATAGATGGATGGATGTATAATTTCAAGAGATGGATGGATGTATAGATGGATGGATGGATGTATAGATGGATGTATGGATGTATGGATGTATAGATGGATGTATAGATGGATGGATGGATAATTTCAAGAGATGGACAGACAGACAGACAGGCAAGCTGGATGGATGTATAGATGGATGGATGGATGAATGGATGGATGTATAATTTCAAGAGATGTACAGATAGATGGATGGATGGATGGATGTATAGATAGATAGATGGATGGATGGATGGATAATTTCAAGAGATGGACAGACAGACAGACAGACAGGCAGGATGGATGGATTGGCGGATGGATGGATAGATGGATGGATTGTTGGATAATTTTAAGAGATGGATGGATGAATGGATGGATCATTTCAAGAGATGGATAGATAGATAGATGGATGTATAGATAGATGGATGGATGTATAGATGGATGGATGGATGGATGGATGGATGTATAATTTCAAGAGATGTACAGATAGATGGATGGATGTATAGATAGATGGATGGATGGATGGATGGATGGATAATTTCAAGAGATGGATGGATGTGATGGATGTATGGATGTATGGATGGATGTATGGATGGATGTATAGATGGATGGATGGATGTATAGATAGATAGATGGATGGATGGATGGATGTATAGATAGATAGATGGATGGATGGATGGATAATTTCAAGAGATGGACAGACAGACAGACAGACAGGCAGGATGGATGGATTGGCGGATGGATGGATAGATGGATGGATTGTTGGATAATTTTAAGAGATGGATGGATGAATGGATGGATCATTTCAAGAGATGGATAGATAGATAGATGGATGTATAGATAGATGGATGGATGTATAGATAGATGGATGGATGGGTGATGGATAATTCCAAGAGATGGACAGATGGATAATTTCAAGATATAGATTGACATATTGAAAGATAGACAGCCAGAATTATAGATGGATGGATGGATAATTTCAAGAGATAGATGGATGGATGATGGATGGATAGATGGATAATTTTAAAATACAGACGGATGGATGGATTAATGAATTGATGGATGGATCATTTCAAAAATATGAACCCACTGCCATTGGTTGGCATTGGTGTTTCTCTAAAGGACTTCATCATGTGGATGACAGAATGTCTTCCAGCCCTATTAGCCTGATTTGAGGTGGCTACACTGCAGAGATTTATGAGCAGCATTCAATCACTCCCCACATAACCACAATTCCCGGTATATTGTGCTTACCACACCCATCAGCACACACACTTCAGGGCATGTGTCTTTCTCAGGATGACTCACGTCATGTTGATGTTACTTGAAAGCAGATCTGCGGTCCTTTCATTCTGACATACTGCCTGTTTCCGTAGCATCCTCACCCTGAGGAACATTTGATTGTTCTCTCATCATTTACTCACCCTCATGCCAGTCCCAGATGTGTCTGACATTCTTTCTTCTGCTGAACACAATCGAAGGGTTTTAGAAGAATATCTTGGCCCTGTAAGGCCATTCAAACAAGTGAATGGTGACCAGAATATAGAAGCTCCAAAAAGGACATAAAGGCAGCATAAAAGTAATCCAAGTCTTCTGAAGCAATCCAATTGTTCCTGACTCTTTTTCACTGTACATCTTGCCATTGCAGTCTCTAGGCACGATCATGATCTCAAGCTCGATTACACTTCCTAGTACTTGATGCGTGCGCAGAGCACTAGATGTCACTAGGAAGTGTAATCAAGCTTTTAATCATGTTGTCTGTTCTCATCCCAAATCAATTGGATCACTACAAAAGACATGGATTAAATTGGACACTGAAGTTTTATGGATTGCTTTTATGCTGCCTTTATGTGCTTTTTGGAGCTTCAAAGTTCTGGCCACCATTCACATGTATTTTATTTTATTCCAAATATTTTATTCCAAAATTGATTCAATTCATTATTTTTCTCAAAATTCTACAAACAATACCCCAAAATGACAATGTGAAAGAAGTTTGTTTGAAATCTTTGCAAATTTATTAAAAATCAATAATCGAAAAATCACACCGTATATCCCAAAATTGCATATTTTGCAAGAAAACTAATTTTGGCATAATTTAAGACAGTTAAGTCCGTATCCCCTCCATATTCTCTTTACTGTAATGGGTGATGATGTTTTTTATTTGCATAATTATTCTCAGTAATGAGTCTCATTAGATACAAAATTGGTTCTCATTTGGTGTATGAGACACAGATGATTTGTCTTGATTTACTATTTAGTAAATTTAACTTGTTTTCAATTCACTAAATACAATTTTTTATTTATTTAAATCATTAAAAATCCAAAGGCAATACAACAAGTACCATGCAATAAACTACCATGACGTTTAAATACCTTACGACGTAAATAATGTATTTTTATGTTAATGTGAACATGGAGGGGAAAGTTTAAGAAATCAACATGCCGTGACCCGGATGAGAGTGAGGTTTAGGGGGGTGAGTGTAATGGTAGCTGTGCAGTGTGCAAACCTCACTCCCCTGGCCTCAAGAGCCACTCTAGTGACTGACGCTAGGGACTGTAGCCTTTAGCCTCCTTGTTAGCACGCCCACCTCACATGCCGGAGATGCCGGTTAGAATCTTGCTCAGAGCGGGTCAAGCAGGACCGGTTACAGATGCATGAAATTCTATTTCACTGTGCAAATGACTGATTCAAACACGCCTTACCTTGTCAAAACTGATTGCTTTTTCAGAGTTACAAATTTGATCTTGGTTTAAATGGCACGAGCCACACAGTGTGGCTATTGCACCTCAATAGTCTGGTTGAACCCTAGAAACTTATGACAAAGGATGCCGTTTGTATCACTGCAGTGGCATGGAGAGTAAAGACGGTGAAAAAAGACTTTTATGTGCGAGCGACCGCTTTTTGTTCCACTCGAATGCCCATTCCCACTAATGCAATTTTCAAACTCTGTATTTTCACACACTTGTCAACCGTTGCCACTGCTGGAACATGGATTTATAAATCTGTTTTAATCTCTCACCACAGTTTAATTCAAGAACAAGCATTTTCAAGAACAGAACAGATTTGTTCTGCTTTAATACTGTACGCACAACAGTCTCCTTATCGGAACGTGTTTTAATTGCATTCATTCAGCTAGTCGTCTAGCAGTCGGGATGAAGACAGAAGCTTCTAAAGGAATATTTGAAGAGCTGTTAATGATGTTGTTTAACTAAATCAATGGAGCAAAAGTGAAACAGCATCATATAAAAGGATAAACGACTGAAATATTGGCTGACGTGAACGAATCATTAATTCATACATGATCACATGCGCTTCTTCGTTACAGAAATGTCAGGTGCGAGTGTGTTGCGATTTCTCAAACGGAAGAAAAGTGGCCACTTTCTGGTGATGTTTCGGGCAGTTTAAGGATATTTCCAATGGAATATCAAACAGTTAAAGCCAGAACAGATGGATTACTGAACTAGTCCTAGCACTGAACCTCCATCCCTGCTAATATAAAAGCTAGGGCCTTATACTGCACATTGAAGGGATTTTAAAAGTTTTCAAAAACATACAAAATAAAAATCTGATTGTTTTGATAAAAGCAACCCCTGGGACATGAAAGTGCTCACATTTGAATAAACAGCCTATCATAAAAAGGATGCTCGCCTTAGCAAACACTATGAATGATCTAATAGACATTTAGTGACACTTAGTGACAGAATAAAATTGAGAATGGTGTGATTATGGATACTTTCTCTGCAACACACACAAACACTAAGTGTGATATGCCACTGGCCTTTATTTAACTTTATTGTGGCAGCAATTAGTATTCAGCACCCTTTAGAGAGAACACCCCCATCTCTCTCTCTCTCTCTCTCTCTCTCTCTCTCTCTCTCTCTGTGTGAGTCTCTCTCTCTCTCTTTCTTTCTGTTGTCTGCTCAGTTAGTGAAGCTTATCGCCTGGCAACCACAATTAAAGTACACCAACTCAGCAATAGCACAGAACCAGGCTGTGATAAAACACTAGGACAGAGAAGAGACTTTGGAAGATACAGCGCGTGTGGTTTACTTTTGTGTACCTGAAGCACCTTAATTTGAGTCATACTGGGCTGCACAGGTATGTGATCACTGAAATGCCTTTCTTAGTGTGTGTGTGTGTGTGTGTGTGTGTGTGTGTGTGTGTGTGTGTGTGTATGTATGAGTGAGCGTGTATTTATCACTTTGTGGGGACCAAATGTCCCCATAAGGATAGTAAAACCTGAAAGTTTTGACCTTGTGGGGACATTTTGTCAGTCCCCATGAGGAAAACAGCTTATAAATCATACTAAATTATGTTTTTTGAAAATGTAAAAATGCAGAAAGTTTTCTGTGAGGGTTAGGTTTAGGGGTAGGGTTAGGTTTAGGGGATAGAATATAAAGTTTGTACAGTATAAAAACCATTATGTCTATGGAAAGTCCCCATAAAACATGGAAACACAACATGTGTGTGTGTATGTGTGTGTGAGTGTGTGTGTGTGTGTGTGTGTGTGTGTGTTAATTAGCTGTGTTTAGAGGGCAAAGTTATTAAACGGCTTTAGATTACCTGTTGCAAACTAATGTACCATTACGAAAACAATCTGATACATGATTTCTCCGTCACACACACACACACACACACACACACACACACACACACACACACACACACACACACACACACACACACACAAATGTAAGTACACCTTTGTCTTGTGAATGTGTCGTTATAAGAAAGAAGTTATAATTTCGTGGTTAATCTTTTATTGCAGTACTCATTTGGCTGATAAATTGTCTAGTTTCTCTGGTTCGAGGGTGCTGAAGTGTAAAACGAACTGCTTCTTATGAAGTTTAGGGATTTCACTCAAAATGAACATTTCTGTCATGAGAAGCTTTATATCTGACTGGAGCATGCGCAGAGTTTTACCCGAAGGATCAGGTGTAAACAATGTCAGAGGATAAAATGTATCATCACCAGATGTTAACAGGTGCATAAGCAAATGTATATGTGCAGAGATTTTAATCAAAGTTGGCAAGTTTATATAAACAGGGTATATTAGATATTGTGCTAAAACTCTCTCTCTCTCTCTCTCTCTCTCTCTCTCTCTCTGAGACACACACAGGTAAAGGTCACAATCCCAGCATTGATCTTCCTGTTTCCAGCTGTTACCTTTGAAAGACCCCAGTGAACTGTTCCAAATGTCACACAACTCTAGTGCTGGGCGATATGGCTTGAAAACTGTCTGAGAAAGTCGATATTCGATTTACAATATATCTCTAAATAATTATGCATTTGCTCTGAAATGGCTCAAAAGTGAAGGAACCATCATTTCACCCAAACCACCATTGTAGCGAAGTAACTTCAATATGTTTATGTTATTGAATAAAAATCAAATTAAATATATTGAAGGTATGTTTTTCACACAAGGAAAAATTAGTTTGAAATATTTTCACTGATTTGCAATTTGTATTGGTCTGTCTGTCTGTCATGATATGAATGTCCCAAAGGATATTAATAAGGGAACATCTTTGATTTCAGCCATTTGTTTTCACCAATGGCTGGGAAATTGAATTCTGTTGTGAAGACCCATTTTCAGTGTCACAGGACAGACATGAAGCTTTGAGACCCTTTAAGGTTATAGCAGCAATTAGAAGAAATCGAAATTGAAAAGATATGTTAGGGCATGCTCATTTATACAACTTTATATCTTGGCATCTTCATTTTACACATTGCAAAGTTTCAATGTGATTTGTGTTACAGAGTGTATGAAGTGTGGGGAATTACAGTATATGTTGCTGAAACAAAACATACTCTAGGAGTTCGTTTTTTAACAACGGACAAAATATTATATTCTCATTTTAGAGAATATTCGGATTTCAGACTGTGGTTAACCCAACAGCGAAAGGAGGAGGTGTACTGGATAAAACAATTAAGAACAATACAAAGGTTTAAAGTAAAGATTATTAATGGCTAATTTTAACCTCACCAGTTATTCTGATATTGTCAATATTTAATCTGGGATTCCATCCCTATACTGACCCTATACATCTTTAATAGTCCATTGTCATAATAACATTTATGGACTTTTATATTGAAAAGGATCATTTCCTTTGATTCCTAATGATCTGTCTGTCTGTCTATCTCTCTGTCTGTCTATCTGTCTATCTATCTGTCTGTCTATCTCTCTGTCTATCTCTCTCTCTGTCTATCTATCTGTCTGTCTATCTGTTTATCTATCTGTCTGTCTATCTCTCTGTCTATCTGTCTATCTATCTGTCTGTCTATCTCTCTGTCTATCTGTCTATCTATCTGTCTGTCTATCTCTCTGTCTATCTGTCTATCTCTCTCTGTCTATCTATCTGTCTGTCTATCTGTCTATCTATCTGTCTGTCTATCTCTCTGTCTATCTGTCTATCTCTCTCTCTGTCTATCTATCTGTCTGTCTATCTGTTTATCTATCTGTCTGTCTATCTATCTGTCTGTCTATCTCTCTGTCTATCTCTCTGTCTATCTATCTGTCTGTCTATCTGTCTGTCTATCTCTCTGTCTGTCTGTCTATCTCTCTGTCTGTCTGTCTATCTATCTATCTCTCTGTCTGTCTATCTGTCTATCTATCTGTCTGTCTATCTCTCTGTCTGTCTGTCTATCTCTCTGTCTATCTCTCTCTCTCTCTGTCTATCTATCTGTCTGTCTTATCTGTCTGTCTATCTACTTGTATGTCTGTCTGTATCTATCTATCTGTCTGTCTGTCTGCCTGCCTGCCTGCCTGCCTTATCTATCTATCTGTCAGTCTTATCTATCTGTCTATCTACTTGTCTGTCTGTCTGTCTGTCTATCTCTCTATCTCTCTCTCTGTCTATCTATCTGTCTGTCTGCCTGCCTTATCTATCTATCTGTCTGTCTTATCTATCTGTCTATCTACTTGTCTGTCTGTCTGTCTGTATCTATCTTTCTGTCTGTCTGTGTCTGTCTGCCTTATCTATCTATCTGTCTGTCTACTTGTCTATCTGTCTGTCTGTCTCTATCTATCTATCTATCTATCTATCTATCTATCTATCTATCTATCTTTTTATCTGTCTGTCTTCTAATAAAATTATTTATCTGCAGTGTCTAATCAATGAACGTCTAAAATGAACGAATGAATGAATCTAGTGAGAATGCTGTGAATGACCAATCAGAATCAAGTATTTCAGTGTGTAACAATCTTTGTTAAAATAATGTTTTGAGGTAACGTTATCTCTTTCTGTTGGTCTGAGCTTGTGCCTGTCTGTTTTGCAGAGTTTGGGCTCCATAGACAGGAAGGGGACACGTCAGAGAAGGTAAGACAATCTATATCTCTGTTCTCATACTGTCCAGCTGTCATTTAAATGATGCCACGGGGAAAGGTTTAATGAGTTCTTCATAATAAAAAATTCTTATATTAGCAGTCCTGTGGGAAAGTAAGTGATCACACGCCCCCTCTTTCACAGTTTACTTTAATTGAGCCTAATGTCCCAGAGAGAAGTGAGTAATCTAGTTTCAGACAAACTGTAATCTAGAGTGAACATTTATAATCCCAACATGACTGTGATTAAGTATTAGATTGAAGGGGATTATGAGTTTGAAAGCACTGCAGCGTCGCATGTTGCACTTTTCAGGGTACTCAACCCACGCTGGAGGCTTACTTATTGGTGACTTCTTATATTAAATTCATGAGGCCAACTTTCTGCCAAACAAAGTCATTCAGGTTTAGAGCAACATAAGGGTGAATAAATGAACCATTTTTGATAGCACTATCCCTTTTAGAGCCAGCTGCCAAATTGCTGTTATTAGCCATTTTATGATGAAAGTGTTGCTTTCGCAGAAAGCCCCTTGTATACTTGTTTACGTATTGGTTCATAGTTCTTGGATTCCTTTGCACTTGACAATAAATACTAAAGTGTACCAAATAAATCTCACAACTAGTGCCATTTTACAGAATGCTTGTACAGGTTACCATCTTCACATCTTTAATGCTTTAGTGGACTGAAGATTATAGCTGCAGATTGTCTTATTAAGGCGCAGTGTCTGTTTCTGAGTTTGAAGAAAGTAGCGTAGGAGAGTCCTCCTGTCAACAAGAACATCATGTTTCCTTGGATACTAGATCAAAAATGGCAGATTTCATAAATCTGTCACAAATGGCTCTGTAATGAGAACTGAGTCTTTCCTTATTAGTGCTCGGATTTGATCACAATTTGTGGGCTTCTGCTTGTCCACTCGCCTTTTGAGGATTGACCACAGGTTCTCTATGGGATTAAGATCAGGGGAGTTGCCTGGCCACGGATCCAAAATTGAAATCTTCATTATCACTCTTGCCTTGTGACATGGTGCTTCATTATGCTGGAAAATGCACGGATCATCACCAAATTGCTCCTGGATCATTGGGAGAAGTTGCTCTTGTGGGACGTTTTGATACCATTCTTTATTCATGGCAGTGTTTTGTGCAGGATTGTGAGAGGGCCCACTCCCTGTGATGAAAAGCAACCCCACACATGGATGGTCTCAGGATGCTTCACTGTTGGCACGACACAGGACTCATGGTAGCGTTCACCTTTTCTTCTCCGGACTATTGATTTTCCAGATGTCCCAAACAGTCGGAAGGGGAAAAAATAACTTTGCACCGGTCTTCTGCTGTCCAATCCTTGTACTTCCTGCAGAATTTCAGTCTGTCCTTGATGTTTTTCTTGGAGAGAAGTGGCTTCTTTGCTGCCCTTCTTGACACCAGGCCATGAGATGCACTCACGCCATCCTGCTGCCGATATTGAGCTCTGCACTAGTGGTGACACAATCCCGTAGCTGACTCCTCAGGAGGAGACGGTCCTGGCGCTTGCCGGACACTCTGGGACGTCCTGAAGCCTTCTTCACTGCAGTTGAACCTCTCTCCTTGAAGTTCTTGATGATCCGGTAAATGGTTCTTTCAGGTGCAATATTCTTTGTAGCAATTTCCTTGCATGTGAGGCCATTTTGATGCAAATCGACGATGGCAGCACATCTTTCTTTAGAGGTAACCATTGCGAACAAGAACACAATGATTGGAAACACTTTTATAGCATCAGTCTGCTCTTATAATCCAATCAGAATGATAGAGTGATTTCACCTGACTAGTACTCTTCACACTTTCCCAGGTGTTGCTGATATGATTAGTGAAATGATGTTAGCTGGTCGTTTTGTGCTAGAACCAAAAAACAGTGAAATTTGTGTTTTTGTGATAGTTCATTTTTTTGGCCAGTGAAGCTTTTTGCAATTATTTAAAATGCATCTGATCACTCTGCACAATAATCTAGAAACAATGTGAATCAACGCCACAACAAATGAAGCAGAAAACACAAAATGTATTGAACATTCCTGATATTCAATATTTTGAACAATCATCTAATCTAAAGCATCGCCATCACAACTGCATTATGTCCCCCCCCAGCAGCTCCAGCAGGGGGCCCCAAACTTCCCTATCCCGAGCCACATTAACCAGCTCTGACTGGGGGACCCCGAGCCGTTCCCAGGCCAGTGTGGAGATGTAATCTCTCCACCTAATCCTGGGTCTTCCCCGAGGCCTCCTCCCAGCTGGACGTGCCTGAAACACCTCCCTAGGGAGGCGGCCAGGGGGCATCCTTACCAGATGCCCAAACCACCTCAACTGACTCCTTTCGACGCAAAGAAGCAGCGGCTCTACTCCGAGCTCCTCACGGATGACTGAGCTCCTCACCCTATCTCTAAGGGAGAAGCCCGCCACCCTTCTGAGGAAGCCCATTTCGTCCGCTTGTACTCGCGACCTAGTTCTTTCGGTCATGACCCAGCCTTCATGACCATAGGTGAGGGTAGGAACGAAAATTGACCGGTAGATCGAGAGCTTTTGCTCTTTTCGTGACAGCGGTGCGATAGAGCGAGTACAATACCGCCCCCGCTGCCCCGATTCTCCGGCCAACCTCCCGCTCCATTGTCCCCTCACTCGTGAACAAGACCCTGAGGTACTCGAACTCCTTCACTTGGGGCAATACCTCCTTCCCTACCCGGAACTTGATTATCATCTCAAATTTACATTTTCTGTAGAAGCAGTAAATGTGATCCGAGGTAAAGATGGTTAGATTTAAAATATTTAAACGTTTTAAAATGTTCAAAAGCTGGTTTTCTGAAAGTGAACTCATGATGGGACAAATAGTTCTGATAGTTTATAGTCTTGAGAAAAGTGCAGAACATTCTGAGAACGTCATTCAGCCGACTTTATTCATCTACAGAACAGGGTACGGCTCATTTACGTTTGAGTAAAGAAAAGGCAAATGTAGGTCTAAAAAAAGTCTTTCGTTTGGTAATTAATGTAATTTAATACAGGTGATTTTGACGGCATTTTTTCAAAAGGAAACCTAAACAATAATTTAATAGAATTGGGCTGTAAGTGTTCCAAAAAAATAACAAAAAGCACTCTGAAGCTTTTCACCAAGTATTGTGTATTTATTCTTAATTTAAAACATCTTTATGCTCAGAAATGATGTTTTTTGTACTGTGGGGTAATTCCATGACTGCTGTCTATTTTTTAAATAGTATGGAAAAGAAACTTTAATAAATAAACGGATGGATACTTTGATTAAATTAATCAGAAACCGTGGCCATTCATTTGTTCAATGTGCACAAGATATTTGTTTTGCACTCCTTGAAGTGTCACGCTTGCAGATCGGATCTATATACCGTAAAGATCAATCCATTATCACATCCAATAAATGGGCTTTTAATACTGGGCCGGTTGCATAAAACTGTTTTAGACTAGTCTTACTAGTTAGTCGTCTAAAATGTTGGTCTTCATTTTTTCAGTCATGGTTTTTAACAAGTTTTCAAAAACTTGTTAAAGACCAAAATGTAAGACCGCACACCTCAGGCTAACTTTTGTTTACATTCTATTTTGCCATTGAAAATAACTGTCAGCTGAGCCAGTGGGGCTGAAAGAGGCTTGATTTGAGACTTGGTTGAAGACTTTGACTTCAAAAATGGTAACAAAATGTTGTGTTTTTAATTATTTGGGTTAAATCACTAAATGTGTTCATTAAAATACATTTTGAAGCACTGTAGTCCTCGAATAAGCAAATATTCTCAGCGAATAAAAAATGTATTGAGCGTCCACTGTCCACATTTTTTTTAAGCTGTTCAGTGTCTTATTTTTCCCACAATGCAATGCAAATTAGACTGTCTTACTAAAGACAACTGTGAGCTTGTTTTATGCAACAGGCTTTCTATGGCGTCTTTAGCTAGTCAAACTAATTGTTAGATGCAGTCTTCAGTTAATGGCTATGTTTATGCAACCGGCCCCTGTCGTCATGATTAACACAGGCTAACTCTGTCATGTGACGCTACATTTTTGCGGTAATGACAATTTTATCAACAAAAGTGTTTCCTAATCATTTTTTCACAACATTTGATGTATCGACATAGAGTTAATGCGCGTTAAACGGACCTTTGGGACATTTTAGCAATAATGTGCATTTCCATCAGCTTTATTTTATTTAGTTTTGTAAAATGTTATTCGCATAAAACCCTTGGATGGAAACCTTTATCATAAAAATGAGTTTCCAAATCTCAAAATGATTTTTTTAAATAAACTTGTGTCGTGTTTCATAGATTTCTTTAGTGGAAATGTTTTTTGTGGGGACTCCTTTGTCTAGCTAAGGCTAATTCATAGCTAACATTTTATGTAGCCTAAATACACACATTAAATAATATTTTCACACGTTTTGCAAAATCTTTGGTGAAATAATAGCTTGATTAGAAATGACGCCCAATTAAAATATTCTGCGCACATGTGATAATTCTCTTGATTTTTTTCATCACTTTTGATGTCTCATATTTCATGTTCTTCATTGACACTTTTGTCCACTTGCTTATCAAATACACAAACTTTTAAAACAACTTTATTAGTGGATTTTTTTTTTTTTGGCGTTGTAAAAATTAAAGCCACAACTGTTGTCATTTTTGAACAATTTATAGAAATAATTTGCACACAATAAATATTGAAATGGATTTTCATAGTTTAATATTGTCCCGGACGCAGACCTTCAAGGCTAAAACGTTCAAATCTACACATAATAGGTATTTGAAAAGTACCAAAAATAAATAACGAAGGCATAGTAACAAGTTTCAAGTTCAGTTTTAACGAGATCTTCATGTAAAAAAAAAGAAAAAGTTAAAATCTGAGCCTTTATTATCAAAAATCCTCCCCTGAGACACAGAAGTGCCTGAATTTGAAGAAACTCCCAATTATGGTAATTCTGACACAACATTAACATATTTGGACCAATGAGATTTCATGGGATGAGTTACCCAGCAAAACAGGACAACTTTGTGCCTTAGTGCCTTGTTTGGGCTCTAAGGGGTGAAGCTTCGTAGACTCGTCAAGAAATAAGATTCATGCCCAATCCCCATTTGTGTTCTGTATGTTAGGACTCTAGTCTGCTTTTGTAAACAAATGACACAAACCGTAATTTCCAAGACAAGCTGAGATGGAAGAATATCGTGTGTGGCAGAGCTAATGGAAAAAGATGTCATGAATTAGGTTCAGTTATACAGAGGAGCAGTGGCCGTCTCTCTCTCTCTCGGACACACTTAAGCATTTTTCACATAGACAGTCTAATAACTTTAATAAGTGTGCATGTTGCACTGTTTGGTTTTGTGGTTAATGTGTGTATGTGTAACAGTTGACTCAGTGGTGTGTGCGCGTGTGTGGTGGGGCTGGCGTTATAGTTTGTATCTTTGATGTGGTTTGGCTATGAAGAAGTCTGACAGATCCCGAACAGCGCCGCGCCAGAAACACACACACCACAATAAAGCCAGAGGAACTTTCCTGCAAAACATTGAGAGAAACACATGCCTGGCAGCTCACTTCTTAATGTGTGTTGTGTGTGTGTGTGTGTGTGGTGTGTGGCATAGTCTTTTCCATTTGCATTTTTCACTCTCTCAAGTTGTGATCAGTTTTGCTGGTGTACATCATGACTATGCAAGGTTCTTTAGACGGCAGCTGCCTATGTAGGCAGTAGACAGAAAGGCAGCTCACTAGGTTTTAGAATGGAGCCGTACACACACGACAAGTCCCAGTTCTTGTTGTATGGATTTGTTCCAGCATATGTAATCACTCTGATGTCCGTCTCCACTGATTGCCATCTTGACGCCGTTTGGGATTGTGGAGGGAACGTCAGGATGGGAGCCGCTTTCCATCCATTACGGCATTCCGTCAACAACCACAAAGAGAGAGACAGACAGAGCGAGCGAGTAGGTGGCCCTCTAGGGAAGCCGCTTTTTATTTTGGAATTCTGGGAACATGAGTCAGACACTGTGTGCACTACACTGTGTGTTTAAGGCTGTTTATTGGAGTATTAAGTGTTGCTGTATGTGTTAAAGTCAACATGAAATCAAAACGGACCCTGTTTACTTATTTTAACCCTTATGTTGTGTCCCCAGTCAAAAATGACCAGCCCACTAAGATTGTTGCATATATTACCACAAGATATTGCATTAGATCTTTTTATCAACAACTTTATTAGCAATTATAACACATTTGTGCTGAAGATATTTAAATAATATATATCATTTATTGATAAAGGATTCATTGAACTGCTTATATTGGGCCAGTGGGGGGGGTACTCCCTGCAGAAAATAATAATAATAATAATAATAATAATTACATAATAAACGAATTACCACTTGCTTGATCTGAAAAGAATAGTTGTCGTTTTTAAGCTTACAACTGAACTTGCAATGCATATTGCTGAGCTGACCAATTCTTAAATAATGCTTTTAATTAACTGACAAAGAACTGGTTTGTTCTCATCATATGCCATTGTTTTTATAACAACAATTATATTCAGAGTTGGTAATACCATAAAAAATAGATATCGTAGGAAAGGTCTCAGTTAGTAGATTACAAAGAGCTAATTTGTTTCACTCAGAGTTAAAACTGCAGTGAGTATTAGTGTATGAAATTCCCACTACCACATATAAATATAATAAACAGGAGTGGCTTTTTGTCACATTTCTCCTTGTTACTCCCTGAAACATACATATAACATAAACAATGACATATTGTAACTTACAGCAGACTATCCCGATTCAAACAAGCCCAAACACAACATAATATGATAAACAGATCTTGAAATATTCCTCAAAGAGTGAACATGGAAATACGATGCTAAAAAGGTTGCTCAACCTACATTGTGTGTGTGCTGCGTGCGTGCGTGCGAGTGCTAGCGTGAATGCTTGTGTGTGTGTGGCGTGCATGTGTGTGCAAGCGTGAATGCGTGCGTGTTTGAGTGTGTGCATGTGTGTGTGTGTGAGGTGCATGCGTGAGTGCGTGCCTGAGTGCATGCATGTGCATGCCTGTGTGTGCGAACGTGAGTGCATGTGCATGCGTGTGTGAGTGTGAGTGCGTGTGTGAGTGGGAGTGTGTGCGTGAGGTGCATGCATGAGTGCGTGCCTGAGTGCATGCATGTGCGAACGTGTGTGAGTGTGAGTGAGTGCGTGCGTGAGTGAGTGCGAGCGTGAGTGCGTGAGTGAGTGCGTGTGTGAGTGCGTGTGTGAGTGCGTGAGTGTGTGTGTGAGTGAGTGCGTGAGTGAGTGCGTGTGTGAGTGCGTGAGTGTGTGTGTGAGTGCGTGTGTGTGTGCGTGAGTGCGTGCCTGAGTGCATGCATGTGCATGCGTGTGTGAGTGTGTGTGTGAGTGCGTACGTATGTGTGTGTGTGTGTGTGTGTGTGTGTGTGTGTGTGTGTGGAGGGTCAAAGTCTAGAATTGGTATAACAGGGCAAGACACATTTGATGTGCGTTGCGGAGAGCTTTTATTTTAGTCTTAACCAATTTCTGTCCATGCGGGCACTGGCGTATAATACTGTGTGTGTTTGGTATTTATATGCTTGTCTAATGAGCAGCCGTTGGATCTGTGTGCTGGCTGCAGTTTAAGTGCTGATCGACATCAAACAATGAAGGCAGACGCTTGGCTCTCCCTCGCTCCCTGTAGCTCTGTTCCAAAGGGAAAGTTCACCCAAAAATTTCAATTCTGTCGTTGTTTACTCACCCTGATGTTGTTTCAAACCCGTATGACTTGCTTGCTTTCATGGAACACAAAAGTTTAGCCTGAGTCATCATTCACTTTCATTGCATTTTTTTTCCTTCAGAAAAGGTTTTATTATGCTGACTTCTAAGACTATTGTCAACTGTTGGGTCACAACCCCAAATTGGGTCGCAGGTCTGTTCTGATAGCGTTGCAGACAGTGAGGAAATGAAAACATGCTGAATGCAAATAATCAAATGCAATTAAACATATAATTGTGCATAATTAAGATAGCAACATAAACAGACTTTTCAACTTTTAAAATTGAAGAGAAAAGACTGTTTTGCATTGTTTTTATTTTTATACTGTTTTAATATTTTCATGGCTGTTACATACATTTTAGCCTCAATTGTCATTACTGCAACGCTTCCGGATATTTTACTTTTAGTATTCCGATTTCTTTCAGTGGGAATTCTCATTACTGTGACACAATCATGTTTTTGTTGTATTACAATAAGAATAATGCTGTTGTACAATGATTTTCCTATTTAAGAAATAAAAAATGAAAGGCAGTACCAAGAGAGCTCTGCTGTGATGAATAAATACACTCAAAACATATTTGAGCCTATTTTTAAGATTTATGCATTTTAATTTAATTAAAAAATCCATCAAAGTGGATTGTGTAATTTTATACCAAAATAAATTAATAAAACATTAAATATTTAGGCATTTCTATTTTATTTTATTAAAAATTACTCAATTAAATTTGATAGGATTTTTTTTAAATTAAAGGGACAGTTCACCAAAAAATGAAAATTCTCTCATTATTTACTCACCCTCATGACATCCCAGATGTGGATGACTTACTTTCTTCTGCAGAACCCAAATGAAGATTTTTAGAAGAATATTTCAGCTTTTTAGGTCCATACAATGCAAGTAAATTGTCACCAGAACTCAGAAAGTCCAAAAAGCACATAAATGCAGCATAAAAGAATCCATAAGAATCCAGTGGTTTAATCCATGTCTTCAGAAGTGATATGATAGGTGTGGGTGAGAAACACATCAATATTTAAGTCCTTTATACTATCAGTCACCACTTTAACTTTGACTGACTTTTAGATGTGAAAGTGAAACTTAACAGGCACTATATGTGCCTTTCAGATGTAAAAGTGAAAGTGGAGATTTAGAGTAAAATAGGACTTACATTTTGATCTGAGTCTCACCCACACCTAATATATCACTTCTGAAGATATTGATGTAACCTCTGGAGCTTTTATGTTTCCTTTATTTGATTTTTGGAGCTTCAAAGTTCTGGTCACCATTCACTTAATTGTATGGATCTACAGAGCTGAAATAGTCTTGTTAAAATCTTCATTTGTGTTCATCAGAAGTAAAGTCATGCACATCTGGAATATCATGAGGGTGAGAAAATGACGAGAGAAATACCGTCCCTTTAATATGCGTAAACCTTCAAATATTTTTTGAATATAATTTGTTTCATTTTTAGTAATTAATTTAATATTTTTTCTCCTCATGTTGCGGTAATGAGAATATCATACACTACAAAAATATTTTAGCCTATTTTTAAGATTTGCAAAATTTCATCAAATGGAATTTATTTATTTTATTAAAGCTTACTGACAGTCTGTTTTGCATTTTGGTAATGAGAATTGAGGGTAAGATGTGCATTACTCTCGTGAGGATAATGTTACAATGCAAAAAGTCTTAATTTTCCTTAAAACACGCAATGCTTCGGGACGGCCTGTTTATTAGGTTCTATGTCGGTTAGGATGCTCCCTAAGAAGGCAGCTTACTTGGTTTTTGAACAGATCTGGTCTCTCTCCACTAAAAGGTCGTATGAAAGTAGCGTCAACGTGTGCAGTGTTTATGTTTGGTATTTATTTATATACACGTGTTTGTGTGTATGTGTCACGTCCATACACACGGTGCACGTGTGCTCTTGAAGGAGATGATGTCATCACTCAGGCCTGTAAGAAATCTTCTAATGGCATTACATCAGCACGCGGGTCCCCTACTGCGTGTCGTGTCATCGGGAACAGCTGCCGCGCAATCAGATCCATGCCGCTGTCCTTCTTCAAGTCTTATTCCCAAACGGTTTCTATCCAGGAACATTCCCGCTAGAAATACGGATGCGGTCAGCTCTTGATATCACGAGCTTTTTGGACACATTAGCTGCACGCTGGCACCGGTGTTCACTCGCTGACCTCGTCCTTCACCGTTTAAACATTCTTCATGCGTGAGTGGCGTATCATCGACAGATCTCTCCAGAGTCACACTTGTTGACTTGCTTGTTGTTCAGCGAGTCCGAGATAGTTCATTCATGCCTTAACAGTGCTGTCAAACTCGACACACACACACACACACACACACACACACACACACACACACACACACACACACACACAGATATGCATAGCCCATTGCCGCCCATGCAGCTGCGGTTGCTATGACGACAATGTTGCTAACGATAAGCCTAATTAAACACACACAATGCCTCTAACAAAAAGTTTTAAAGGTGGATCTTATTTTTTCTGTATTGCAATAATAAAAAGTTGGAGTGCCTGATTGTCAATCTTAATAGTCCTAAAAATAGGCCTAAATTTATTTAAAGAGAGTTCACTTTTATTAAAGAGAGTTTTATTGCATGGAAAAACATGCAATGAAAGTGAATGGTGACTGAGGCTGTCATTCTGTCTTACACCTCCTTTTGTGTTCCCCCGAAGAAAGGAGATCTTACGGGTTTGGAACAACTTGAGGGCGATACCAAGATGACAGACATGACTTTGCTCATTGCTAGATTAGAAAAGTCATTTGATATGCATTGCTCCGCACTGAGCGATGAATGATACTGCTATTTCTGTGTGTTTTGCAGGAGTGAGTCTGGGATTGTGAAGTTAACCCAGCGACTCTCTTTGAAAGACAAACACTTGAAGGAGGACAGGAGCCTGCAGTCTAGACCCCCGGCCTACAGGAGGCGCTCTCTCAGCGTGGACTGGTACCGCAAACACTTTTGCCTAGTATTTGCATAAGTGTAAATGAGCCAAAAGCTGTTATCAACAACAACGTATGCATCAACTTTTAACAAAACACGTTGAAATGCAACATCCAGTGTGTCATGTCTGACCACGGTTACATGCACTTAAAGGGACAGTTCACGCAAAAATGAAAATTCTCTCATCATTTACTCACCCTCATGCAATGCCAGATGTGGATGACTTACTTTCTTCTGCTGAACAAAAATAATGATTTTTAGAAGAATATTTCAGCTTAGCAAGTGCATACAATGCAAGTGAATGGGTGCCAAAACTTTGAAGCTTTAAAAAGCACATAAAAGCAGCATGAAAGGAATCCATATGACTCCAGTGGATAAATGAATGTCTTCAGAAGCGATATGATAGGCGTGTGTGTTAAACGGATCAATATTTAAGTCCTTTTTTACTATGCATTCTCCTCTCTTCCCAGTAGGTGGCGATATGCATGAAGAATGTGAGTCTGAATGTGGAGATTCATATTAACTTATATATTGATGTGTTTCTCATCCACACTTATCATATTGCTTTTAAATATATGGATTAAACCACTGGAGTCGTATGGACTACTTTTATGCTGCCTTTATGTGCTTTTTGGAGCTTAAAAGTTCTGATTTGTAAGGGTTGGGTTATAATTTCTCCGACCAATCGGGGACTGCTTTGCTGATTAATTTTACTGAAACGTCCAATCATGTATTGCTATTCCTCATGAATATTAATGACTTCCCCAGCCATCATACATTTCAGAAAGTCTTCTGCACCCTGAAACTGCTGGCTGTACGGGTAAATACTATTGCTAATCTCTGAAGGGTAGCCATTTTGGCTATGGCTGCCTCTCCCTTCTCGTCTCCAGCCTCTCTCTCATTACATCCAAAGGTCCCAAATCTGTCGCTTCCTAAATTTAGACAGAAGAGAGATGATGAATGCACAATTTTAAATGTACCATGTTCATTTTGGTTAAGAAAAATGACAAATCCAAACATGGAATGCATATTACTACAAAACACGATAAAAGCATCAAATCTTTCTTTTGTGTTCTCCATAAACTTTGGATGGGTTTGCACCAGGAACTGAATATGGTCACATTCTGCACCCCTGAACTCCCTTAAAGCATGACATTTTTCACCAAAAATGTCAAACCTGGTAGTATGCTTGCAAAAATATTTTCATTGTACTTTGAAAGATTTAATGCGCTTATATTGTACTTGTGGATGAAAAGAGAGCCATTCACGGAAACAGGTGGTCACATCTGTGTCACCTTCCTGCTCGGTGGCATATGGCAGACTGGAGCTCCAGAGACACATTTAATTGTTGGGAGTCTCGGGGCGTTGTGTCCCCAGGATGTAGCCACCCAGGCTGGGCATGATGATGAGGACTGGGCCCCCCTGTTTTTGGGACCCGCAGCCACACAGTGGCTCACACAGACTCTGTGTCACCTCCTGCACGCCGAGCTGTCTGTCGCCAGTGCCTCTAAGACTGGACTAATATCACACACACACACACACACACACACACACACACACACCCAGCGTATGGGTTTGATGCACAAAACACATCCACATGCACGCATTCATACATTGATTGATCCCACTCTCACATGCACAACATCCCCATGGCGACAGTCTTCTGTCTCTGCTCATCAGAATTAGTGAGATTTGCCCCCTGGGGTGGGCCGGGGTGGACAGGGCCAACAGGTGGCAGGCAGTTGAACTCAACAAGGCAAACGCTCTCACATGAGAGCGACTACTACTGCAACAACACACGCGCGCATAATGCACATACCGGCATATGCTCACAAATACTCCTGCAGTTAATCTCTTAATCTGACGGGATTATAATACATACGCCGAATGCAGGGGCACACAAGCGCGCAGACGTACGGCTGATGGGAAAAGACAACACGGCTTTACGGCGTTAAACAAATTAACTTCTGTTCTAATGCCATCGAAGCGACATGCACAGAGGATTCTCACGAAATCCGCCAAGAACATGTCCGGGGCACAGTGCATCCCAAACTCCAAAAATTAAGGACATTTCCGCCCCAAATATCATTAATGCAATGTAAAAAAAACGCATAACAGTCATGGACGCATAACAGTCACGAGAATATAAGAGACAATGTGTTTAACTGTCATGAAAACAATGTTGCAATGCCTAAAATCTTAATGGAATATTCCGGGTTCAACACAAGTTAAGCACTTACAATGGAAGTCAATGGGGTTTATTCTGTAAACATTAAAATACTCACGGTTTCAAAAGTATAGACACAAGACGTAAACAATGTGTGTGTTAACTCATGACACAGAAAAGGTTAGAAGGTGATTTTATGACATTAAAACATGAGTTAACACACATATTGTTTATGTCTCGTAACTATACTTTAGATACGGTGAGTATTTTAAAGTTTACGGATCGACTCCCATCGACTCCCATTGACTCCCATTGACTCCCATTGTAAGTGCCTCACTGGAACCTCGATTCTTGCTTTTGTAAAAGAAAAGTTGTGACAAGTCGAAATCCTTTTTTTTTCTGGTAATCAACATCATGACACAAATGTGGTTGATTTAGTTTAGTTGTTGAGCTTCACTTTAATCATCCTATTGGCTTCATTTTCGTTATGCTAAATAGAATTTCTTATTTGTCGTCTTTTGATTTTGGGGTGAAATTTGTCCTGGACATGTTTATTGTGAGATTCGCCCGCATCATCTGATTGGTGGGAAGCCTTTGCTCACTGTTGATCTGGAGTGCATTGCAAACCAGTCGGCATGACTTTCAAACGAGGAGGGAATCAACTGATTAGCTTTGATTCCCCATTGTGTGTGTGTGTGTGTGTGTGTGTGTGTGTGTGTCAGAGGTCGAAGGGTTAGGCTGGCTCCACTAGGCCTGAAGTACACAAGAGAGAGTGGGGATCTGTTGACCTTAGAAACACACACACACACACACACACACACACACACACACTAATCGGCAAAACTGTCCTCGCTGCCCTCCTCCTGTTGCGTACTGTCACACACACTCCCCCTCAAAATTTGGCTGCTCGTCCTGCTTGCCTCCAGTCTGTCTGGTGCCAAGAATCAAATTTCAGACTTTCCTTCTTACAGCCACATATAACCCTCCAAGTCCCTCTGCCCGCCTTACGTCTGTTGTAACCCTCCATTCTTAAAGAAAGAGAGAAATCGTCCCATTCTTTGCGTGTTTGTTATAAAACGTTCGTAAACATTCCCAGGGATTGATTTGATTGGTGACAATGCGAATAGAATCGGACTGTTGCTTTGATTTCAGTATATCAGCGTTTGGTAACTGGACATGCACCGTCAGTGTTGCATAAGTTGCGACTGTGAATCTAATTTACACGAAATCCATCTCGGCATCCTGTTTCAATTATATAAGCTCAAGTAGAATGAAAAAAGAAGGAAATAAAATATTTACATTTCTAAATGTATACTGTGTTCACATGTAAGAATTGCTGTAATTATGAGTGTCCGACTTGTAGAACATATTCACATTTAACAGTTTTGAGTTCTACACATATTTTGTAATTTTATGCATGTTTAATGTAATTTACACCGATCAGCCACAACATTAAAACCACCTGCCTAATATTGTGTAGGTTCCCCTCGTGCCACCAAAACTGCACCAACCCACATCTCCGAACAGCATTCAGATATGATGATATTCTCCTCAGCACAATTGTACAGAGTTGTTATCTGAGTTACTGTAGACTTTATCAATTCAAACCAGTCTGACCATTCTCTGTTGACCTCTCTCATCAACAAGAAGTTTCCGTCCGCAGAACTGCCCCTCACTGGATGTGTTTTTGTTTTTGGCACCATTCGGAGTAAATTCTAGAGACTGTTGTGTGTGAAAATCCCAGAACATTCATGTGATTATCTAATCAGCCAATCGTGTTGCAGCAGTGCATAAAATCATGCAGATACGGGTCAGGAGCTTCAGTTAATGTTCACATCAACCATCAGAATGGGGAAAAAAATCAGAAGGGCTGGTTTGAGTATTATGTTATTTTGGGATTGTTGTGTTTATTTATTTGATCATTTTATGCACATTTCATGTAATTTATGTGGTCTCTGTTCTTTGCACGTGTGTCGCAACAAAGCGGCAAAATGTTATTTGATTGACGAATATGTAAATATATAATTGGACTGTTACTTTCACAATTTTCACACATTTGCATGCATGGTCAGTGTTGCGGTCATTAATCTAATTTACAAGAAAAACATCTCGGCATAATGGCCTAATTACGTAATTTTGTGTTGAACGGAATAATCAAATACATCAAATTCTACATTTACGCTACGTGCACGTAATGTCGGAATTGCTGTTTTACAATTGTTCAACAGTTGGGACCTCTACACATATTTTGGTCAATTATGCACATTTAATGTCATTTATGTCGTCCCTGTTCTTTGCGTGTTTTTTGCAAAACATTCGTAAACATTGGCAAAACTTTATTCGTTTGACAACTGTGAATCGTACCGCTACTTTGTTGGCAGTTCTCGCGCACATGCGTGCACTGTCAGAGTTGCTTAAGTTGCAGTCTTGAATCTTGTTTACAAGAAATCCATCTTGGCATCATGTTTCAGTTACGTAATATTTTGTAGAACAGAAAAATCAAGGATCTTCAAGTCTCAGTTCACACTGCGTCCATGTTATTTTGGGATTGTCGTAATTACGAGTTTCCAACTTGTTAAACAATGTTCGCATTCAACAGTTGGGACCTCTTCACATGTTTTTGTCATTTTATGCACGTTTCTGTCATTTATGTCGTCTCTGTTCTTTGCACGATTGTCGCAACACATTGCCAAAAATGTATTTGATTGACGAATATGTAAATATAGAATTGGACTGTTACTTTGACAATTCTCACACACTTGCATGCACTTCCAGTGTTGCGGTCACGAATCTAATTTACTAGAATACATCTCAGCCTCACGTCCTAGTTACATTATCTTGTGTTGAACGGAATAATCAAATATCTCAATTTCTATAATTACACCGCACTTACGTTATATCAGAACTGTTGTAATTACAACTGCTTTCAACACATATTTGTGTCAATTTATGCACATTTAATGTTATTTATGTCATCCATGTTCTTTGCGCGTTTGTCGCAAAACATTCGTAAACATCGGCAAAACTTGATTTGATGACGACTATGTGAAAAGAATCATCTGTTTCTCTGGTTGGCAGTATTCGCGGATATGTGCGCACTGTCAGCGTTACCACAGAAGAAATCCATCTCAGTATCACGTCCTAATTATGCTTAGAATAATCGAAATATTGAATTTTCAATTTACACGTCATGTTGGAATTGCCGTAATTATACGTTTCTGACTTGTAAATGTCATTATGTTACAGCTAGTGTGACATGCTTTACATGCCAGATAATATAGACGTGAATTTATGTCATGGCTGCCATTATCAACCAATTCAAGTTTTATGAGTGTTGCCATAGAAACACGAGTGCTTGAACAGCTCAGAGTGGCAATTTCCGATTTGTCATCTCTTTATTACGGTGATTTCGGCTCAGTTTCTAAGATCCCTTAATGGTTTTTTATTATTATTTAAAGCTGTATCAAATATACATCATAATATTTCTTGCACTTAACAGTTACATTGCATTATATACACTCACCTAAAGGATTATTAGGAACACCATACTAATACTGTGTTTGACCCCCTTTCGCCTTCAGAACTGCCTTAATTCTACGTGGCATTGATTCAACAAGGTGCTGAAAGCATTCTTTAGAAATGTTGGCCCATATTGATAGGATAGCATCTTGCAGTTGATGGAGATTTGTGGGATGCACATCCAGGGCACGAAGCTCCCGTTCCACCACATCCCAAAGATGCTCTATTGGGTTGAGATCTGGTGACTGTGGGGGCCATTTTAGTACAGTGAACTCATTGTCATGTTCAAGAAACCAATTTGAAATGATTCGAGCTTTGTGACATGGTGCATTATCCTGCTGGAAGTAGCCATCAGAGGATGGTACATGGTGGCCATAAAGGGATGGACGTGGTCAGAAACAATGCTCAGGTAGGCCGTGGCATTTAAACGATGCCCAATTGGCACTAAGGGGCCTAAAGTGTGCCAAGAAAACATCCTCCACACCATTACACCACCACCACCAGCCTGCACAGTGGTAACAAGACATGATGGATCCATGTTCTCATTCTGTTTACGCCAAATTCTGACTCTACCATCTGAATGTCTCAACAGAAATTGAGACTCATCAGACCAGGCAACATTTTTCCAGTCTTCAACTGTCCAATTTTGGTGAGCTCTTGCAAATTGTAGCCTCTTTTTCCTATTTGTAGTGGAGATGAGTGGTACCCGGTGGGGTCTTCTGCTGTTGTAGCCCATCCGCCTCAAGGTTGTGCATGTTGTGGCTTCACAAATGCTTTGCTGCATACCTCGGTTGTAACGAGTGGTTATTTCAGTCAAAGTTGCTCTTCTATCAGCTTGAATCAGTCGGCCCATTCTCCTCTGACCTCTAGCATCAACAAGGCATTTTCAGCCCACAGGACTGCCTCATACTGGATGTTTTTCCCTTTTCACACCATTCTTTGTAAACCCTAGAAATGGTTGTGCGTGAAAATCCCAGTAACTGAGCAGATTGTGAAATACTCAGACCGGCCCGTCTGGCACCAACAACCATGCCACGCTCAAAATTGCTTAAATCACCTTTCTTTCCCATTCTGACATTCAGTTTGGAGTTCAGGAGATTGTCTTGACCAGGACCACACCCCTAAATGCATTGAAGCAACTGCCATGTGATTGGTTGATTAGATAATTGCATTAATGAGAAATTGAACAGGTGTTCCTAATAATCCTTTAGGTGAGTGTATATATACATTACATTACAAAAGTTACATTTAACTTAAGCGAGCAAATAACAAAGTAACAATGTTGATGCTGCTTAGTGTCAGAATAACAATGTTGCATGGAAGCAGGGACGGATTACCGACCGGGCCAATGGGGCCCTTGACTACCAGGGGGCCCTTGACTGTCCGGGGGTGTCCTGGGATTTAAGGCTGCGCAGTCTAGTTTGGTGATCCCCCATGCTTGAAAACCCTTTTGGGCTCAGCAACTTTTGTGTGGAGGGGGGCCCTTGGAGATAATTGACCCCAGGGCCTTTGCAAGTCATAATCCATCCCTGCATGGAAGCATTGCATCTTTAAACGGGTGACAAAAATACTCCTCGCAACTGCCTTTTCCCATTGTTTCAATTTAAAAAAAGCAGATAATTTACCAGACGCATTAGCAGTCGCATCGGGCAGAGTTTGATCTCAGAGGTGTGTTATATTCGGGGAAGCAGTACAGAGTAATCTCTTACCGGCAGTCCGCTCAACACTGCACATGTGTGCGGGATTGCATGTGTTTATTCTCAAAGGCTATTATTCTTAGACAGAGGCATTACTCACTACATTTTCCGTACTATGGCCTATTCTCATTTAGCCTTGACGCACTGGACGTGTTAAACAGCACTATGTGCTCGTATTTGTGTGTCTGTGTGTGCTAAATTTTGCTGTGCCTTTGAATGCGGCCTTGCTGTGATGCCAGACACACTCCCTGGATATTTGGAGACTTGACCGTGTGTGTATGCATGGCAGTGCGTGTTGTATATGATGTACACTACCGGTCAAAAGTTTGGACACACTTGGCTGTAAAGTTTGTCAACCCTAACCCTAAACCTTTCAATCTAAAGGCCTATGCTTTAGTACATGGAAAAGGTTTTGTAGACAATTGGAAATGTGCCTAAAAATGAATTTCTTTATAGAACTGAAAATGTATTTTAATTAAGGCTGTGTAATGGATAAATTCAAGCTGATAGTGAGGGTTAAGAGGCCAACAGGTGTCCGGCATACATGAAACTTCTTCAATACTGTTTAATAGGGTTCCCATGGTCATGGAAAACCTGGAAATATCAGAGGCTTTTAAAATAGGGTTTTCAGGGGGCCCAAGTAGCTCAGTGAGTATTGACGCTGACTATCACAAATGGAGTCGCTAGTTTGAATCCAGGGTGTGCTGAGTGACACCAGCCAGGTTGCTAGGGAGGCTAGAGTCACATGGGGTAACCTCTTCGTGGTGGTGATTAGTGGTTCTCTCAATGGGGCGTGTGGTGAGTTGTGTGTGGATCGTGGAGAGTAGCATGAGTCTCCACATGCTGTGAGTCTCCGTGGTGTCATGCACAACGAGTCACGTGATCAGATGCGTGGATTGACGGTCTCAGAAGCGGAGGCAACTGAGTCTTGTCCTCCACCACCCGAAATGAGTTGAGTCACCGTGCCACCACGACAACCTACTAAGTAGTGGGAATTGGGCATTTCAATTTGTGAGAAAAAGGGGTAAAAAAATAGGGGTTTCAGGCCCCACCATTTTGTCTGCCATCTTTGTTGCGGAAGTATTTTCCCCATTCATTTATTTCCATAGGAATGTCATAAAATCCTTCATAAAAGAGTCGTAAGCCATGAACCAAACCAACCAGCTCTGAGGTGAATCACAACATTACAAACTTTGAACAAATCGGACCAAAAGACAAAGGTGCAAGACTGTGTATAACGTCTTTAATGAGGAAATTCACACAATTAATCTCACATATAAATATTTGCTGAAAAACCTCTTGAAACAACACAAATTCCATATACGATTAAATAATTAGTTACATTTAAATAATTATAAATATAATATATAATGAAAATATATATTTCAGATCATTGAATTGCATGACATTATTGAGTGAAGCATTCATAAGGCAACAAAATGTGGCTTATGAAGGCAGTATATTGTTTATGTCCATATTATTTATCATTAGCCTGTGGATTGCTGTGGACCGACAGTCCACAGCATTCCATTTAGCAAATTAATACATCAATCTGTCAACATGCCTCAGACAGTTGCTTTTGGAGCATCATAAACAGTGTTTTTAGGTGGCTGTGTCAAGTTAATCTTAGTTTGAAACTTAGAAAAAAGTCTTGAGATCCCTGCGTTCAGAATCCAGCTGTGCTTGAATGCAAGAACACGTTCTCCTCTTGTGCTGTCACAGGTGTCAAACAAACCTGAGTGTGGTTTGTTAGTACACCTGGAGTTTTGCTTACTGCCCCCTGCTGAAAACAGGTGGTACTTCAAGCTTCAAGATGGCGGGAATATTCCATGTAACCATCTGGGGAAATGTCAGCATGCCAACTGAGTCACTGATGCTTAAAATAAATAAACAAAAAGCAATGAGAAATAAATCTACATAAACTAGTCAAGCTCACTAATTGAGGTTGACCATGGTGAAGCATTCCTTGCCCAGAGTGTGCAGAGCTGGAATCTAGTCAAAGGTTTGCAACTTTGAAGAAGCTTTAATGATAGTTTTGATTTGTTCAACATTTTTGGTCATTATGTAATTCATAGTTTTGATAACTTAATTCCAAAATTGGAAAATAGTCATAAGGAACTTTGGACACATGTAGGTGTGTCCGAAGTGGGGAGCTATTATGTGTGTGTGTGTGTGTGTGTGTTGTATTCTATCACTATGTGATGAGGTGTTGAGGCGGCTGTGGTAACATGTGGTGTCCCTGTTTCTTTTGTCTTTCCCTCTTTATCCCTCGTTCTTTCATCTGCTAGTCTTTCATGTGAGCATGCACGCTGTTTGCTCGGCAGTCCGTGTGTTCGGCGCAAGAGGAGAAACTTTAATCTGTGAGATCAGCAGCCTTTGAAACTGATCCTGCCTGCCACAAATATACCCACTTTTATCTGCACACAGCACATACCTGCCCGTTAAAATAAGCACGTTATTATCAGAACACTCTGAGACATTCGTCTGTTTCTGGCTGGCTGTGTGTATGTATGTGTGTGTGTGTGTCCCACGCAGACAATGGGTCCGTCCTAATATGAGAACATTTGTGACAGTTGTAGTTCTTGGAGCGCTTTGTTCTCTTTCCAAATTCCAAACCGCAGGAGGAACGTCTAAATTCATGCAGCTCCTCTGAATAAAGTTTCAGTGCCTTCTCGTGGCCGTATGCACCGGAGACATTGAATGGGGCACGTTTACTGTTATGCATTTGGTGGATGCTTTAATCCGAAGCAATGTGCTGTGCATTCAAGATGTAAATATTATCAGTCCTTGGGAATTGAACCTGTCTTTAACATTTCTAGTGCCATGCTTTACAAAATCATGCTCATTAGTGGCATGATCTTTATTATCACATACATTAAAGGAGGGTAAATTAGGAGGTTACCCCATGTGACTCTACCCTCCCTAGCAACCGGGCCAATTTGGTTGCTTAGGAGACCTGGCTGGAGTCACTCAGCATGCCCTGGATACAAATTCACGACTCCACGGGTGTCAGTTAGCGTCTTTACTTGCTGTGCTACCAAGAAGACCATTAATGTAAATGTGGCGGCTGTATAAATGCACCGGTTCAAATAAACGATTCACTTATATTTAGCATTGGGAACTACAATTCCTTTTAGTGACGAGGTTCATTTGGACAGTTCATGTACTGTAAATTGAACTAGTTCACACAAATGGCTTACTTATTCAGTCGAGTCAAGGCTTATATCTTTAAGCATTCAGCAGTCATGTGTAGAAGGGATCCGTCCCTCGCCAAGTTCTCACACATGCGCATTCAATTATGATGCTATGGCGCATTTGCCGCTCGCCTCAGCAAATGTCCTCCAAACAATCACCTTAACAAATGTGTCCCGAAGATATATGTCCACTGAGGTGCGGATTCAATCTTTGTTTTGTTAAAATATCCATATAGATGGATTAGAACCTGGATCCTCCAGCGCAAGGGGCAAATTAGTTACCACAAGACCACCCAGTTAGATGCTTAACAGTAAGCGACAGTAGCATATGTAGAGCTGCATGTTATCAAATTTGTTAAATATTTAGTTTAGATATTGAATTGGTCATCCAAAAATCTTTTTGTTGTTTCTCTTTCAGGGCCGAATCCGAAATGACTCAACAAATCCCAGAGCCTCATCCTCTGATCTCACGCAAGTATTCCAGTGCGTCATGTTCATCTCCTCCGAGCGCGGCGCGACGCCTCTACAGAAACCTGTCTGGAAAGTTCCGCACAGCGAATCTGCTGCAGGAGGATGCGGCGCTCATGGGCCAGTCGGACAAGGATCAGTCGCACAAAACCTCAGTGGTGAGATCAGTCTGCACCTCAAACACATTTACCACCACATACACAGATACCACCACATATGTCCAATATGTACTCTATTTGTTCTCCCAATTTGGAATACCCAATTCCCAATGCGTTCTAAGTCCTCGCGGTGGCGTAGTGACTATTTAGAAATATACAGTATTAGAATACAGGTAGATTCTTCAGATCTGCCGATTTGTTCCTGGGATCTCTTAAGCACCAGATCAAAGACTGTTTTCTTGAGAACAGATCTATGGAGAACTAGAGAGAACTAGAAAGATCTTAAATAGCAACTAAATTGGTTCTTCTAATAGCATCAGACTGGTTACAAGTTTTTTAAAGTTTTTAAAAGATCACACTTGCAAGTTCGAATTCAGGTCGTGCTGAGCGAGTCCAGCCAGGTCTCCTAAGCAACCAAATTGGCCCGGTTGCTAGGGAGGGTAGAGTCACATGGGGTAACCTCCTCGTGGTCGCTATAATGTGGTTCTCGCTCTCAGTGGGGTGCGTGGTGAGTTGTGCGTGGATGCCGCGGAGAATAGAGTGAAGCCTCCACATGCGCTAGGTCTCCAACGTGCTCAACAAGCCATGTGAGATTCGTCCTCCACCACCCGGATTAAGGTGAGTCACTACGCCGCCACGAGGACCTAGAGCGCATTGGGAATTGGGCATTCCAAATTGGGGAGAAAAAGGGGAGAATAAAAAGAAAGCGTTGAGACGGGAAACAGGATGGGGAAAAAAGAGTGGTACAAATGTCGGATTCGACCCAAAAATTGCATTAGCAACGGCACATTCATGCTGCAGTGGTAAATATTGGGGTATTATCAGAGGACTCCCTAGGCTTTTCAAAGATACCAAATGTTTGAGACAAACACTATATTTACATTAAAAAAAAGGAAATTGTAAAACCTTTTTCGCGGGGTCTCTTATGGTACTTATGGTAAGGTGACATCATCATAGCTTGTAATGTAAAATAATGAGATCTTTATAATGGCAGAGCAGGACGCATATATTAAAATACACAGAAATATTAATGCACTTTATATCTTATAAAAAGTATATGTATTTAAATGTTTGTATAGTGGGCATGAATGTAATGTAATGGTGATTGAGAGATACCTCAAAAGCCTTTTGTATACATGGATTTCAACTGGATCTTTCAGTAAAATAATATACAACATTTTAACCAAGCACAAGTTGCTTATATTCAACAAATACTCATTTTAAAATATTAGTAACTATATAATCATTACTGTCACTTTTACTTTATTAAAATAAGCTGTCATTTATCCCAACATAAGAGTCACTTTTCACACAAGTCTGCTGTCATATTAAATAGATTAATATAAACATTGAAACCTCTTTTTCCCACACAAATAACCACTAGATGGTGCCATAAACATGTGAAACTTACATACCATAGGTCTAGGGTTATAGGGTTAATATTGAAAGTCTGGGACAAGGCTAAAAGAGTCAAATCTATACAAAAAAGACGTTTTAAAAAAGCCAGAAAGTAAATGATGAAGGCCTGGTAAAATGTTTCCAGTTAAGTTTCATATAACAAAGAGAAATAAATTGTAGAAATCTGTTTGTTTTAATCAAAATGAACCCCATGGGACATGAAAGTGCCCGAAGTTTGCCTTCGTCTATTTTTCTTAAGAATGGACGGAAAATATTGATGGCTCATCTTGTTGCTAAGCGCAGCACTATGCTTCAATAATATGCACAATATCAGTGGGCGTGGCCATGAAGTTTCAGTATTTTCTTGCAAGCGTGCACCAAGTCTAGGCGCAAGTGGATTTGGTGAAATTGCACGCACAAAGAGCTAATGGGCTGGATCAAGTGCTGGGTCGGTTATTGAATCTTCTGCATCCTATTATATAGTCAATTACCTGACTGCAGGGCTGGATTGGTAATCTGGCATACCGTGCATTCTCCCGGTGGGCCGACGCACTTTGGGGCCGATCAGGGGCGGACTGGCCATCGGGAGAACCGTGCCGGCCGCGACACGGGCCGAATGTGCTGCGATAAGCTGAAATGAGCCGCTGCTTATGCAGAAATGGACAGCGACTTTTGGGCCAGTTTCTATGTAACATCCCGGACTGATTTCTCTTCCCAATGCACCCCTGCCTGTCAAACACCAGCGATATAAACAAAGCACATTGATAAGAATTTGGTAGTGCAAATGGGTTGTATATGAAGTAAAAGAATAGAAATATGGACTTATGTTCTTTTGTGCTTTAACTGCATCCTTGTTTAATGTCAGGCGTATTTCAATGTGATAGTTCAATGTATTTGAAGTGTGTGTGTGTGTGTGTGTGTGTGTGTGTGTGTGTGTGTGTGTGTGTGTGTGTGCAGTTTCAGAGTAATGAAGCTCTGTTTGAAGCCGTGGAGCATCAGGAGCTGGACGTGGTGGAGTCGCTGTTAAACACATTCAGCTTGGAGGAGTTGGATTTAAACACTCCCAACAGTGAGGGACTGCTGCCCCTCGATATCGCCATCATGACCAACAACGTCCCCATGGCTAAACTGCTGCTAAGGGCCGGTGCCAAAGAAAGCCCCCACTGTGAGCACACACACGCACACTCTGATCAAACATTTGAGCACGGGCCCCTTTATGATTCATAAAGCATGCATTAAAGGCACAGAGGCATGCCACATGCCATCCCAGATGCGTAAGAC
>NC_068317.1:33861823-33879323 GCF_025860055.1 Xyrauchen texanus | reverse complement strand
ATAAAATATGGCCAGTTCTTCAACTGAATCATTCCAAATCACTCTAATGAACCAGTTCTTCGACTGAATCATTCCAAATCACTTTTATGAACCAGTTCTTCAACTGAATCATTCCAAATCACTTTTATGAACCAGTTCTTCAACTGAATCATTCCAAATCACTTTTATGAACCAGTTCTTCAACTGAATCATTCCAAATCACTTTTATGAACCAGTTCTTCAACTGAATCATTCCAAATCACTTTTATGAACCAGTTCTTCAACTGAATCATTCCAAATCACTTTTATGAACCAGTTCTTCGACTGAATCATTCCAAATCACTTTTATGAACCAGTTCTTCGACTGAATCATTCCAAATCACTTTTATGAACCAGTTCTTCAACTGAATCATTCCAAATCACTTTTTTGAACCAGTTCTTCAACTGAATCATTCCAAATCACTCTAATGAACCAGTTCTTCAACTGAACCATTCCAAATCACTTTTATGAACCAGTTCTTCAACTGAATCATTCCAAATCACTCTAATGAACCAGTTCTTCAACTGAACCATTCCAAATCACTTTTATGAACCAGTTCTTCAACTGAATCATTCCAAATCACTTTTATGAACCAGTTCTTCAACTGAATCATTCCAAATCACTTTTATGAACCAGTTCTTCAACTGAATCATTCCAAATCACTCTAATGAACCAGTTCTTCGACTGAATCATTCCAATTCACTTTTATGAACCAGTTCTTCGACTGAATCATTCCAAATCACTTTTATGAACCAGTTCTTCGACTGAATCATTCCAAATCACTTTTATGAACCAGTTCTTCGACTGAATCATTCCAAATCACTTTTATGAACCAGTTCTTCGACTGAATCATTCCAAATCACTTTTATGAACCAGTTCTTCAACTGAATCATTCCAAATGGCTCGTATTAATTGGTTCTTTGACTGAATCATTCCAAATCACTCTAATGAACGTTCTTCAACTGAATCATTCCAAATCACTTTTATGAAACAGTTCTTCAACTGAATCATTCCAAATCACTTTTATGAACCAGTTCTTCAACTGAATCATTCCAAATCACTCTAATGAACCAGTTCTTCAACTGAATCATTCCAAATCACTTTTATGAACCAGTTCTTCAACTGAATCATTCCAAATCACTCTAATGAACCAGTTCTTCAACTGAATCATTCCAAATCACTCTAATGAACTAGTTCTTCAACTGAATCATTCCAAATCACTTTTATGAACCAGTTCTTCAACTGAATCATTCCAAATGGCTCGTATTAATTGGTTCTTTGACTGAATCATTCCAAATCACTCTAGTGAACTAGTTCTTGTACTGAATCATTCCAAATCACTCTAATGAACTAGTTCTTCAACTGAATCATTCCAAATCACTTTTATGAACCAGTTCTTCAACTGAATCATTCCAAATGGCTCGTATTAATTGGTTCTTTGACTGAATCATTCCAAATCACTCTAATGAACCAGTTCTTCAACTGAATCATTCCAAATCACTTTTATGAACCAGTTCTTCAACTGAATCATTCCAAATCACTCTAATGAACCAGTTCTTCAACTGAATCATTCCTAATCACTCTAATGAACCAGTTCTTGTACTGAATCATTCCAAATCACTCTAATGAACTAGTTCTTCAACTGAATCATTCCAAATCACTTTTATGAACCAGTTCTTCAACTGAATCATTCCAAATGGCTCGTATTAATTGGTTCTTTGACTGAATCATTCCAAATCACTCTAATGAACTAGTTCTTGTACTGAATCATTCCAAATCACTTTAATGAACTAGTTCTTCAACTGAATCATTCCAAATCACTTTTATGAACCAGTTCTTCAACTGAATCATTCCAAATGGCTCGTATTAATTGGTTCTTTGACTGAATCATTCCAAATCACTCTAATGAACCAGTTCTTCAACTGAATCATTCCAAATCACTCTAATGAACCAGTTCTTCGACTGAATCATTTCAAATCACTCTAATGAACCAGTTCTTCAACTTAAGAGTGCTTTCAGAACATCGGAAAAATCTGTCACACTTTTTATCATGTGTATCTGTTGTTTTTATCCACGATGAATGCACTGGTTTTATATCTCTTTCTCTCTCTCATTAGGTTGGAGGGATGTGGACGGGCTATCATCTCGCCAGAGGGGCGTGAACGAGGCGTTAGAGCTTCTCCTGGTGCAACTTAAAGGGGCACATCGTCACTGCTCATGCCACGGTAAAAACCTACTTACTCACCCAGAACCTGAATGAAAGCTCCCCACATTCACTGAGAGCCACTGACAACACCACCTCCAACATTTCAACCCCTTTAAACAACTGCTGAGTTAATATTCCAGAGGTTTGGACCCCGAATGGACTGAAAGTGTGTGTGTGTCTTGTGGGGTCGACTCTGGGGGTCTTGTTTGTTATTTTTAGGGCGTCAGGACTGAGGGTTTACTTTACTGTCAGTTAAGGGAGATGAATTAGCCTTGACTGTTAACCCCACTGTCATTTATTCACTTTTGGTTGTGTGTGTGTGTGTGTGTGTGTGTGTGTGTGTGTGTGTGTGTGTGTGTGTGTGTGTGTGTGTGTGTGTGTGTGTGTGTGTGTGTGTGTGTGTGTGTGTGTGGGTGGGTGGGTCTATTGTTGGTGTAAGCCAAGCATAGTTAAACATGACAGAAATTACTCACAACACTAACAAAAATTTACCAACACAGCATGGTAATACCATTTGTTTTGTGCAACTTACCATTCTAATACCACTGTTTTGTACATGTTACCAGGGTAATACCAAGTTTTTGGTATTACACAAGTGACCTGTGTAACACCATGTTTTTTGTACATGGTATTATGGTAATACCAAAATCTTTTGCGTTACCAGGGTAACACCATGTTTTTGTACATGTTACCAGGGTAACACCATGTTTTTTTGTACAAGTTACCATGGTTATATCACGTTTCGTACATGTTACCTGAGTAAAACCATATGATTTACATGTTACCATGGTAATACCAAGATTTATTTACGTTACCATGGTAATATCAAAAATCTTTTCCATGTACATGTTACCAGACATGATCATATAAATTTATCAAGAAAATTCACATTGGATCATAATTTCTCTTTTTTTTTTGTAAGACTTTTTGATATTAGGTCAAAAATCATATTCTTGATGATACTTTTTGTATTGTTTTCCTGTAAAAGTCTCTAAAAATCCTTAAAACATGATCAGTTTGATTGATCTTGTTTTAGAAACAACATTGCATAAGATATTTCGTTTTTTCAGAGAATGTATTTTTAATGTGTATTTTGTCTCACTGTACTGACAGAGTTTTTGTTTGCTTTTATTTCCATTTCAGCCACGTCCTCCTTTAATTTCTGTGCTGATGCTTCATATGCACTTTATATGCATTTAGTAAGTCCAACCGGCAACTTCCTTGCTGAATCTAAAGTAGGGCCCTAGAGAAGCACTACCTTGAGGAATCCCTTTCAGCAATGTTTACCCATTTCATCTAAAGTTGAAAACTTCACATCTCTGTTGTGGAGAGGAGTTGTTCTGAACTCCTCCTCCTTTGTTTGATTCCACAGTGCAATAGTTTCTAACTAGTTCTCTCTCTCTCTGTCTCTGTCTCTGTTTAGAGCAGTGCAAAGCCCCGGCAAACAGGAAACACTCGGTGTCTAAAAGCCTCAGGCATCTCTTCCAGCCCACCAGCAAATTTGTAAAAAATCTGAAAAGGTACGGGAACAATTTCAATATTGAATGGCCTCAGAATGCCACATCTTGCATGGTCTATGACAACCTCTCTCGCTCACACTCTCTCTCTCTCTCTACAGAGGTCTGTATCTGGCCTGTGTTTTCTACAAAGATGAGAATATTCTGGTCACTCCAGAAGACCAGTTGCCTATCGTGGAGGTGGACGACTCTTTCAGCTGTCATGCGCAGGATTTCCTCTGGTTTACAAAGGTAACACAGAGTGTAATGCTGGATTACTTTGGTAGTGTTGTGACCCGCCAACAAATTATCCTTTTTAATAATTCATTTGAACTGATTCACAAAGTGTAAATAAAACTGTTGGTGGGATGACATGTTGGAATCATAAACAATGCGGCGTTTCTCATCGTATATAATAAAAAAATATATATATCAATAAAATTAATAAACTGTAGTGTTAATCTACATATTTATTGCACTACATAAAAGAACACCCAAATCACTAAATGGGACTTCAGGGGACACAAATTGATAAATAGTTTTTTATTATTGTATTAATTTTAAGGCAATAAAAAGCACATCATTCAATTTTAAGTGTAACAAAATGCATATTTATATCAACAGTAAATGTAGAAAATAATAGATAATGTACGTAATTATTGCAAAATGTGCATGACTGTACAAAATCTTATTTTAACTACTTAACAAATAAATGAATAAATAGACATGAAATACATCCCTGTATGATCATGCTGGAGGAAGGTCATTGGCTAGTAAATTTGAGTTTTTACTCGCCAGACTTTATGATCACATTTCACATTCTCAATTTTTATGATGTCATGAAATCGCATTTTTAAGAATGATACAAGCTGTTGTCACTGACATTTCGTACACATTTTTAACAAAACAGTTCACAAGGTAGGAACCTAATAATGAAAATTAGGGGTCACGATTGTGAAATTTGGCTGACAATTAATTGTCAAACAAATAATTGCGATTATGACGATTAATTGTTTGTGAAACACCTAAAACAAACAAACTCACCCAAATTTTGCTTGGGTCATTTATTAAAATAAGAGTATGATTTCATTTTCAGGCTTCAGAAAAGTCAAGAGTCAAATATAAAAGTATAAAATTCAAAATAATTCAAATAATATTTTAATGATCAAAATATGTCTAAATAACTAAAATATCTCTTATTTGTCCGATTTAATTTTTATCCATTGGAATTTTTCAGTGTTTTTTTTTTCTTTTGTAACCCAGCCAACCTGTATAGCTATTATATTATTTTATATTATTTTATATTATATTATATTATATTATATTATTTTTATATTATATTTTATTATATTATATTATATTTTATTATATTATATTATATTTTATTATATTATATTATATTATATTATATTATATTATATTATATTATATTATATTATATTATTTTATATTATACTATATTATATTATATTATATTATATTATATTATATTATATTATATTATTTTATATTATATTATATTATATTATATTATATTATATTATATTATATATTTTATATTATATTATATTATATTATATTATATTATATTATATTATATTATACTATATTATATTATTTTATATTATACTATATTATATTATTTTATATTATATGAGTTATATTATATTATATTATATTATAGTATATTAATTTATATTATATGATAGTTATATTTATATTATATTATATTATATTATAGTATATTATATTATATTATACTATATTAATTTATATTATATTATATTATTTATTATTATATTATATTATATTATATTGTATTATATTATTTATATTATATTATATAATTTTATATTATACTATATTATACTATATTATATTATTTTATATTATATTATATTATATTATAGTATATTATTTTATATTATACTATATTATATTATTTTATATTATATGAAGTTATTTTATATTATATTATATTATAGTATATTAATTTATATTATATTATATTATACTATATTATTTTATATTATATTATATTATATTATATTATACTATATTATATTATTTTATATTATATTATATTATATTATAGTATATTATTTTATATTATATTATATTATACTATATTATATTATTTTATATTATATTATATTATACTATATTATTTTATATTATATTATATTATACTATATTATATTATTTTATATTATATTATATTATATTATATTATACTATATTAATTTATATTATATTATATTATACTATATTATATTATATTATATTATATTATATTATACTATATTATATTATTTTATATTATATTATATTATATTATAGTATATTATTTTATATTATATTATATTATACTATATTATATTATTTTATATTATATTATATTATATTATAGTATATTAATTTATATTATATTATATTATACTATATTATATTATTTTATATTATATTATATTATACTATATTATTTTATATTATATTATATTATACTATATTATATTATTTTATATTATATTATATTATACTATATTATATTATTTATATTATATTATATTATATTATAGTATATTATTTTATATTATACTATATTATATTATTTTATATTATATGAAGTTATTTTATATTATATTATATTATATTATATTATATTTATATTATATTATATTATATTATATTATATTATATTATATTATATTATTTATATTATATTATATTATTTTATATTATATTATATTATATTATAGTATATTATTTTATATTATACTATATTATATTATTTTATATTATATGAAGTTATTTTATAGTATATTATATTATATTATATTATACTATATTAATTTATATTATATTATATTATATTATTTTATATTATATTATCTTATATTGTATTATATTATTTTATATTATATTTGTTTTATTTTATTTTATGTTATATTATATTGTTATTTTATATTATATTATTTTATATTATATTAAATTATGCAATAGTAAAATATTCTGCCTTAAATTCTTCACTTTCAAACATTATTTTAAAGTTCTCTGATTAACTCACAAGCCCTTATTTCTCGTGAAGACTTTGAGATTCTGTTTCTTGCATTTGATCATCTCCACAGAAATCGAGCAGCACATCTCCTCTCTCTCTCTTAGTTATTAACACTGCATGAATAAACCCACAATGACCACGGACATTTGCCTTTACAGGGCCGTTAAGTGAAACTGGAGTGCTTTGCGTTCACAACATGATTACATTTATACCTTGTTTATATTTTCACGGGAGTTTGGCGCAAGCCTCTGTAGAGTAGACAGCATGCACATCAGAGCGCTTGAGAAGTGGTTCATTTTCACAAGCTCTTAAGAAAGCTGCTCGTGTGATGTCTGTGGTTCCCTGAGATGCTCTGAGTTCAACTGAATGAGACACAAGTGCTTTGAGACAGCATGCAGGGAACGACAAGGCTTCTTAATCAACTGCTTTTTATTCAGTAAAAGCGCCTCGATGCTTCGACACTACACAACTCTATCAATGGCGAGTGAAATGTTAATATTTACATATTATTGAGCATAAGCTTTTCGTTGGCCGACAGTCCACAGCATTTTGAATTCGTCATTCTGTGTAAGATAGATTTATTGCAAGAGCTTTTCTAAAGATGCATCAATGTACACATGCGCCACAGACAGACGCTTTGAAACATCTCACTTTTTTGTGTTTTTAGGACGCTGTGTCAATTTAAAAGTAGTTTGAAACTTAGATGCATGCATTCGGACTTGCACTCGGTGCAGCTGTGCTTGAATGCAAGAACACATTCTCCTCTTGTGCTGTCACAGGTGTCAAACAAACCTGAGTGTGGTTTGTTAGTACACCTGGAGTTTTGCTTACTGCCCCCTGCTGAAAACAGGTGGTACTTCAAGCTTGAATTGCTATGATAGTGGGAATATTACTTATTATGTTCCAGGGACATGATTAATTGCATGATTTTTTCAAAGCATTATTGTACATGTAATTAATCGCACTGAATTAACACGACAGCTCTAATTATGTGCAAACTTGTTTCGGCAGGTGTCGCATCTCTGGGAGGAGCTCGGCTGGATGCAGCAATGCATCAGTCCTGCACACGCCTCCAGTTCCTGCACGCTTCTGTCGCGACTCAAATTGCTTCAGGCTGCTGCACAACTACAAGTGATGAAATACTATTAACATAAAACCACCCTTACATAAATATCACACTAAAATGCACAATGAAATCATATTGAAACTAAACAGAAATATTTGACATATACAGTATATTTGTCCTGCAGTGTGACATGCCATATTTCATCTAAAGGTTTTTTAAACAGCATTTGTCTGGTGGTTTTATAATTATTTTGCGTGCAGCTTTTATGAACTTGTATTAATGGAATATTTGTACTTTTAAAGTTCATTTGTCACATCGCAAGACTATTATTTAGTAAAACGCTAGTTGCGGGACCACTTTTTCTCATAATTTCCATATACATTATAACCTGAAACCGCATCAAGTAATTTATTTTGCTTCAAGGCACTTCTCGGCATGGTGGATCTGGGTCAGGTGTATTTTGAGCCGATTAAAGATAAGCACGGTAATGCAGTGTTGGTGTTGATGAGAGCCATGAGCTCGTGTGCGCCGCTGGAAGGCGTTCGCTGGATTCCCGTCAGCAAATTCCAGCTGCAGCGCAGGTCTTCCTCATCTTCATCAGAAGAGGCCACCGCACTGGAGACCCTGCTCTCCACACTACACGTGAGTGCATTCAGTTATCAAATGGTGAAACTTGCGACAGTCACATGCAATATTGACACTACCCTTAAATTTAACCCTAATGTTGGTAGCAGATAATTCAAATCTTAGGAGAGTTTTATTTCATAGTTTTGAATGACACAGGTGAGTGTATTTCAGATAACTAACCCTTTAACCCAGGGATTCACAAACGTTTTTGTCTGCTAAACCGGTGGACCTAAATGATATACTCGAGGTCCCCCTTATATTTTAAGTAATAATAGTTTTTTTCCCCCTTTTAATCACAATTTGGAACGCCCAATACGCAATGCGCTTTTAAGTCCTCGTGGTGGCGTAGTGACTCGCCTCAATCTGGGTGGCAGAGGACGAATCTCAGTTGCCTCCATATCTGAGACCGTCAACATGCACGTCTTATCACGTGGCTTGTCAATCTCATCAAGACAGACAACTTTCACACCACAGACTTTAGCTCCGCCCAACAGGAAGTCAGCCATTTTGGATTGTTCGAAAATGGCATGCTCTGGAATTTGACATACTCCTCATAGGGAATTCATCTGACTGGCACCAAACTTAGGCAACGTCGTACCAAAACATTGAAGATGCTAAATTGTGTACTGATTTTTGATGTCTCAAACGGCGTCTCCATGGCAACGCAATAAAATAATAAAACATAGGAAGAATGAATTGTCTCATATCTTCTGTGTGCATCATGTGATTTACATCAAAATTGACCCGTATTTTTGGCCTTGAGGGCTGATCACATTGATGTATCTACTGTGGGTCACGTCGTAGTGCCACCAACTGGCAGCAGGAAGTGTGGCCCTTACAAAAATCTTTGAAAAAATCTATTTATATTTGCACAAATCACTTCAATATTTTGGATGCATTGCTTTACTAAAGCCGCCAGGAGGAAATGGGACCACGGTGCTCGGGCCCGTTTATTGCTGCTTGCAGCTATATTTCTTATTATTATTGTTTTATTTTAGTGAACCTTCATTACATTTACTGTTCATTTCCTATATTATTATACATATTATTGCCATTTATATCCTAATCAGAGGTTGCACTACAAAAAATCACATCTGTCACACTGATGTACTGAGTTGTAAAATTTTCATAATTGTCTGTTTTTATCCATCATTTTTGTTTTAATTTCCCTGATAATTTTAGAAATGTTTGTCATTCCATTTGTATATACATTTGATATACTCTATATTAGGACTGTTAATCAATTAAAATTGGAAATAGAATTAATTACATGATATGCCGATTATTAAATCACATAAAATCCCTCAAAAAACAATAATTCAATACGTTATATATAATGGTAAAATCTTTTATAAATCGTTACACTGGTCGACAAAAGTTTGGAATAATGTACAAGATTTTACTATTTCAGAAGGAATCCAAAGTATAGTCGGGACATTACTGATGTAAAAAACAGCATCATCACTATTTAGAAAAAGTCATTTTATATCAAATCTAGACAGCAGCATCACTCCAACACCTTATCCTTGAGTAATCATGATAAATTGATCATTTGATACTATAAAATCACTTGCCATTATATCAAACACAGCTGAAAGATATTTGGTTCATTAAATGAAGCTTAATGTCGTCTTTGTGTTTGTTTTTGAGTTGCACAGTGTGCAATAGACTGGCATGTGTTCAGATCAATATTAGGTCAAAAATGGCAAAAAAAGAAACCGTTTTCTCTAGAAACTCGTCAGTCATTCATTGTTTTGAGGAATGAAGGCGATAAAATGCTTGAAATTGACAGAAAACTGCAGATTTCATACTATGGTGTAACTACAGTCTTCAAAGACAAAGCACAACTGTCTCTAACAAGGACAGAAAGAGATGTGGAAGACCAGATGTGCAACTAAACAAGAGGATAAGTACATCAGAGTCTCTAGTTTGAGAAATAGACGCCTCACATGTCCTCCGCTGACAGCTTCATTGAATTCTACCCGCTCATCACCAGTTTCATGTACAAGAGTAAAGAGAAGACTCTTGTGGGAAGAACTGCAAAGAAAGACACTTTTGAAACAGAAACACAAAAAGAAAAGGTTCGAGTGGGCAAAGATACACAGACATTGGACAACAGATAATTGGAAAAGAGTGTTACGGATCTAAACCTCATTGAGATTTTGTGGGATCAGATAGACTGTAAGGTGTGTGAGAAGAGCCCGACAAGACAGACACATCTATGGCAAGTGCTACAGGAAGTGTGGGGTGAAAGGTCACATGAGTATCTGGTCAAACTGACAGCTAGAATAACAAGGATCTGCAAAGCTGTCATTGCTGCACTAATTTTTCACGTAATTAATGTCTTGACTATACATCGTGATCATTGAATGCCACTTTTGTGACTAAAGGTACCAATTTCTTTCCATAAGAGCAAAATCTGTACATTATTCAAAACTTTTGGCCACCAGTGTATATTTAAATTATTATAATATGTATTAAATATATCACACTTTAAAAAATTTAAATGCATTTCATTATTGTGGCAGACTAAAGGATTGACACTTTAACTCAACTGGTTAATGCCTGAAAATCGATAGAAAAAACGATTAGTGTGCCATTTGTAGCTTAAACCTTAAACTCCTCCTCATCTGTTTTCTCTCTCTTCTATCTCTTTTATTTTCCCTCGATTGCTGCGTCTGTGGGGATTGTGGGTATATAACAGTAGCATTGTCCAGTTGATGATTTAGTCTGTATGTTGTAAACAATTCATCCACCACTGATTGTATGTTTGAAAGCAGCTCTCGCCCACAGAACTTCAGACCCAGTGTGAAAATTATGTTTTGTCTGAGGTGCTCACATTTTCCCTGTGGTAAAGCAGTGGGTGCTATGAATTTCAAATTTCCATAGTATTTCATAACTTCCTTTGCTCTGGTGAATTCAGTGACTCTGCAGACAGAGAACAATGGCTGCATTATAGACTTTTAAAGATTAACATTTTAAAATAAGACTTAAACCACTGGGATAAAATCTATAAAAACCCCATATGCACGACAACTGCATACACTATACAGTAAGTAGTGAATGGGACGTTATGGTTCTCACACGATTCAGTTCAATATTCAATATGAGGTTCACGATTTAATCTAATCTCGATTCTATAATCACACTTAAATGACAAAATATGAAAAAAAAAAAAATGTATTTAATGTTTAAGCAAATAGAGGGCTATATTCAGGCTTATCAGTTGCAGAACAAGCAATAATGTATAATTTATATTGAATAATATGTTTGTCATCATACATTTATTTTTATGAGCTTATATGAGCTGAAATGAGGTGTGATTGTATGAAATAAGAAATAACACGGAGTAAATATTCATTTGTGTAATAAGCGCTATAATGGTACTGTCACTTTAAGAGTTTCGCATGCATCTCACAGACTCGCAGAGAGAAGCCTCTCGTTTTATTTTTTTAATCGCATCTGTATTATGTGTTATTAAAATTGACTATACAGAACAGAAAGGACATTAAAAGACACATTATTCAATGAAAGCAGAGTGCGTGAATGTCATCTTTGATGGAGACACATTACACGGAAGAAATGGTCTGTTTTTAGTTTCAAGAACTTTTCAACAAAACAAGGCAATTTTCCAGGTCTTCCAGTTCTTAAATTTCTAAAAGCTAAATTCAGGCTGTTTAAGCTCTTCAAGGACCTTGTGCAAACCCTGTAAACAGTGTAGAAAGCACAGTAGGGGTAAAATCAAGCAATAGAGATCATAATGATGTTCGACGGGTCAATGTGTTTATGATCACATAGACAGAAAAGCATTTGTTTTCACAGCATGAAAGCCTGACTCAACTTTTGAGTCAAATGTCTCATGAAGTTGGATGTGTTATAGCATCTTTGTTCATCCCACACGTGTTTTACATACAGCCTTCAGTTTATTGCTACTATACTAAAGGCTTTTGAATCCAAACGTTATCATAAAGGTCGATGGAGGCGTTGTGTCAAAGCGAAGATTTCAATGAACGAGTCGTTCTTTTGAATCAACCGATCTGTGGGAATGTGTCAGACTAGCTCTTACAGATGCCCAAAGAAATACATTTAAACATTTGTGTTTTTCACGAGTCACTGATCTCGAGTCCAAGTCAAGTCTCATGTCAATTGTTTACGAGTCCGTGTCGAGTCGCGAGTCGTTTTTGCAACTTAAGTGCGATTTGAGTGTGTCACAGACTCGAGTTTCCATCTCTGGTGTGTGTGGTAACAACCCAACAACCACATGGCTCCAGAGTCAGTCTCACAGTCACATAGTTTAGAAATGATAAACGTGGGTCAGTGTCAGGCCATTGCAGTTCTTCATACCTCTGTGTATGTTTGCCCATTTTCCATCCCATATCTTTCAAGGTCTTCAGACCGCACAAAATGCTCCATACATTGTACATCTAAAGAGCTGTTCAGTTTGTAGTCCTAAAGCCTGAATGGGAATTGGCATTTTCAATCCAAGGGTTCCCTCTGAAATTTACATTGGGTTTTTACAATAGCTGTTTTTGATTTATGTGTACAATCTCTGTAATACGAATAGAACACAATTAAAAGATGCTAAATAAAGGCAATTTTTCCATTTTGACACTTTTCTTGACGATAAAACACATTTCCCTCCAAATCCAAATAATCGTAAGGCAAAATAGCCTTACTGTGATTAATCTGGACATTTTATGTAATTTTTATTCAAATAAAAGCAGTGATTTTTAATATTAAAGTTGTTAAAATTAAAGGCATTACAGCAAAGACTACCATGATGTATTCATACTTAATGTTAGAAATACACACATTGTAAAAAAATAATTTTATTCTTGTTTTCCAGTGAAAATTTAGAATTTTTTGATTTTCTCCCTAATTTGGAACGCCCAATTCCCAATGCGCTCTGAGTCGTCGTGGTGGCGTAGTGACTCGTCTCAATCTGGGTGGCGGAGGACGAATCTCAATTGCCTCCGTGTCTGAGACGTCAATCCGCGCAGCTTATCATGTGACTCGTTGAGCGCGTTACCGCGGAGACGTAGCAAGTGTGGAGGCTTCACGCCATTCTCCGCGGCATTCACGCACGACTCGCTACACGCCCCACCGAGAGCGAACCACATTATAGTGACCACAAGGAGGTTACCCCTTGTGACTTTTCAGTCCCTAGCAACCGGGCCAATTTCGTTGCTTAGGAGACCTGGCTAGAGTCACTCAGAATGCCCTGGATGCGAACTCACGACTCCAGGGGTGATAGTCAGCGTCTTTACTTGCTGAGCTACCCAGGCACCTTATAAATGTTTTTTTTTTTATTACTATTGAGTAACTTATGCCACATCCACACTAATCCAAAAAGCGAATTGTTTAAAACGCTGTATTTCGGTGGAGGAAAAAGTCACTTTAGTGTGGTTGAAAGGCATAAACATAGAGAAAGTAATGCGTTTTCAAACAAAAACATAATAGTGTGGACATAGCCTAGAATACAATTGAATTTTAGTTTTTTATTTATTTTTAGACAGTAACGGACAGTTATTTTGTCTATTTTTCCTCCTACTTATGAAAATAGGCATGGTGACATTTTCTAAACTTGCCACCTGAACACACACACAAAACGTTTTGACTAGATTTGGTGAGTCTAGGTTATTTTATCAAATAATCCCCCATTCATACTGTTCAGGTCAAATTTGACCCGCCATAGGAAATGAATGGCTGAGGCTGTAACAGTAATTTTGTGAAATAAAAATCAGTAAATCAGACACAATGGAGAACACACATGCGTGCACACACACACACACACACACACGCACGCACAGTTCAAGGTCAGACAAAAGTCTTATGGTGCGTTCACATACAACGTGAATACAATTTTTGCCTCGCTTTGCTCGCGCGAAACAGGAGGAAGGGCTTCTACCACAACTTCTCTTTCCGCCATCAACCATGGCCGATATCATAACGACTTCTGTTCTGTATCTGTTGTGGAAGTCCCAGATACGTCGGAAAACCAAAGGCCATCATGTTTGGGTGCATTTTATGCAGCTTTCTTCTGCCACTATGTCAGTGCGTCAGTGACATCCGGACAATCTCAATGCTGATAGGCTTTTGTGACAACATTTAAAATGTGTTAAAAAGTTGAAAGATTTCAACTCGCACGAATGAAGCGATTTCGCGTTTCTGCTTCGCGCCATTCGCACAGCCTGCCGGGAATTCGCGTCTATTCGCGTCTTTGCATTGACTTTATATGTAATCGCGCCACGCGAAACGCTTGATTCGCGTTGTCTGTGAACGCACCATTAGTCTGACCCCACTGTGAGAAAGTTTACACATTTAGGTGTGGGAGCTGAACAGCATGGTCAGGTTTGACCGTAAGCATATTGTGGCATCATTGCAAAACCTCAAGACACAAGTGGTTTAACTTGTGTGGAGTGATGGTGGCGTTGTGGGCTAAAGCACTATACTGGTAAGCAGAAGGTTGCTGGTTCGATCCCCACAGCCACCACCATTGTGTCCTTGAGTAAGACACTTAACTCCAGGTTGCTCCGGGGGGATTGTCCCTGTAATAAGTGTACTGTAAGTTGCTTTGGATAAAAGTGTCTGCCAAATGCATAAATGTAAATGTTTAAAAAAAGTTACAAATAATTACCAACAATAAAATCTATATATATATCTAATACCTTGCATAACTTGTGATAATATGTAGAAATTACAACATTGCAACAACATCGGCTTCTAGAGATGAGCACTGATGCCATCTACTGGCCATAGTTGTCATTTCATGTAATTGTGCTTTTTATTCCAGCAGATGTCACCAGAGACCCCCAGTGACATACTGTATTTTTATGTTTTGACAATCTTTTCATTGAAGTGAAGATAACAATAATATGTGCTTAATTTATATGAACATTGAATAAAGTAATTGAGTAATTTAGAGGTAAATAAGGAAACAAAACACCATAATCTCCCAATAGAAATGCATAAATATAGTGTTATTACATATCTTTACAAGAAAAATTGGGGGTTCCCCATTTGATGTTTTGGGTCAAATTTGTTTCATGTGACTCGCCCAATGCATCTCTGTGCAGGAGAAACAGTCCTATCACTGGCGCAGCAGGAAGTGTTTGTCCGCCGGTCTGTATCTGGGTTACCTGAAGTTGTACACCTCAGTAGACCAGATCAGAGTGCTGGTGTCACAAAAACATCCAAATGTGCTGTGTCACACCAAAATACGAGACAACGGCCACGTCTCCAGGTATGACAGTGATTGGGTGTGTTATGCACGTGTCTGTGTTTACAGTATACATGTGTAGTAATTTTGCGTTGTTCGTTGTGTAGAGAGGAATGGCAGTGGCTGCAATCCTTGACTTCGCTCGAGGACAGCGTGCAGGTGTGCGCCGATACACAAAGCGCTCCGCATCGCCTCCTACTGGACCTGCGAAATGCTGCCAAAGATTTGCTCGGCTACATCAACATTCCTAACAACCAGGTTTGTGCAAGTTTGTTTACTACGCTACATTTGTAAGGTGACATTTTTATTTTTAAGCCTAATTTTTCTCTTTTTCTTCACATTTTAGGCGCAGGATTTCCGTATTTATGTAAAGGAGGTAGTAGAGTTGGGTGAGGGTGTGTCCTTTCTGTTGCTCCTCCCTCCATGTGAGGAGGTGTGTTCACCCCCCGGTCAAAACCATCTGTGCTCGCTGCGCTCGGGATTCTTCACTCTACCACTGCAGATCTTTGAGTTGGGTAAGCAGGCGTGGGACAAATCAACATAAAAAGTTTCCCTTGAACGGTGTGCTTGAAATATCTTACTTTAAAAAGAAATGCCACTTGGGTTTGATATTTTATATTATTACATTTCTAACTGTGGCTTTGGCGTCCCAATACTTTTTGGGGCCAGTGAATGTTCCCTCTCGGTCAATAACATACAGTATATCTCCCCAATAGTTTCACCATTCAGTTTCCTTATTCCGTCTCTTTCTCTTCCCCTGTAGTTCATTTTGAGTCATACTGCCCTAGTTTCATTGCTCTGTATTGCCGTGTATCTGCTCTGTTGGGTCTGGAGTCTCTGATGTCCCAGCAGTCTCTGCGGGAAGCCTTCTCGGAGTCGGAGCTTATCGCTGCCAAACAAAAACATCAGCAGACTGAAGAGTATTTGCAGGTATTTCTGTCCTATGTGCAATTCAACATTGGCAGCTTGTCATCCACAGCTCAGTTTTCATAGGTGTAACAGATGAAGAGCAATAAAAGATAGAACAAACTGTACAACTGCAGGAATTTACAGTATCATCTTTAATAGAAGTTGGAGCTCAAGCAGAACTGAATATCAGCCATTGGGATCATAATTACAGTGCTATATATACAGCTATCGAAATTAATGCGTTAATGCATGCGATTAACAAAAAATGTGTCCGGGGTCAGTACACCGACACACACCACAAACACACGCAACAAAACTGTTTCCATGTCAATGATCAAGTGATGAAGAAAGGACCTCTTATCTGTATTTTTTGTACAAAAAATAACCTAGACGTGACCTGTGAAAAGCTGCATGCACGTGACTCGCTGGAGTGAAGCATCAGCGTTTCCCCGGCGCCGCGTTGTGCTTCCGTCTTCCAGGACGGGTTGGATTAAGTATCACTTAAGTGTGTAGTGCAAGCGCGTTTCATGTGATGTTCAATACTGCGCAAATCATGTTAATGCCACTGTACGATTGCTGTAGCAAATTGATAGACACGATTAATATTGTGGAGGATGAGAGTTAAAGAGATTTGATGCTCATTGCATTGAAAGTTCTTTCATTTAGTCAACCTCCCACTTAGACCTCGACAAACTTTGTTTTCGAGTTACTTGAATTGTTGCCATTTAAGTGCATGTATGTCTTTACATTGTAGAATACTTTGTTTGGAAAATTTTAATAAAACATTACTGTTACATCTTTTTTTGCTTTCCTTTCTACAAAGGAACTAAATGCATTTTGAAAAGTATATAGAGCCAAATTTAAGCACTTTTCAAAATCTGTGTATTATTTATTTTAATT
>NC_068317.1:33816823-33859323 GCF_025860055.1 Xyrauchen texanus | reverse complement strand
CGCCCACTCAAATGGTTCGCCTCTGAGAACGTGCCACACCACGCTGAGGGTTTACCCACAATACCGGACTGGGTTACCCAAAGACACCAGTGTAAAAGTGAGTGTTTGCACAGCAAAAGCATGCTCTTAATTAGTATTTCTGTCTTGTTTTCCAGTAAAAAAATATCTAAACATTCTCAAAGCAAGACAGATTTACTCGAGAAGCAAAATGATGCAGGGTCCAAACTTCTGGCAAAAATTCCATATAAAATTTACATTTATGCATTTGGCAGAGCACTTATTACAGGGACAATCCCCCCGGAGCAACCTGGAGTTAAGTGCCTTACTCAAGGACACAATGGTGGTGGCTGTGGGGATCGAACCAGCAACCTTCTGATTACCAGTTATGTGCTTTAGCCCACTACACCACCACTCCAGGCATTTTTGTCCACTCCAGAAAATGACAAAAAATACCCCCGAAATGAAGAAATGTGGATGTGCACTCCACAAACTAACAAAAAAAGTACAATTTACATATTTCAATTTCTTAACAAAATTCCATCAAATTAAATGGAGTAATTTTTAATAAGATGAAATTTTTAAAAATTACGTTTTTTGCATTTTATTTAATTATTTTGTTAAACATTACACGATTACATTTGATGGAATTTTGTAATGAAATTTAAATGTTTTTTATTTAAATCTTTAAAATAATGTCATTTTTATTTTATTTTGAGTGCTTCATTTGTAACATCTGATATATTCATTCATACTGTAATCTTGGCCAATATACAGAAGATATACTATTGCATAATATATATAATTACTTTATTTTATGCTAATATATCTTACATTCATTTATGAAAATAAATTGCTCAAATGTAAGCTTTGACATAATTTTTATGATAAAAAAAACCTCAATCCTAAAAAAAAAAGTCCCTGAAAACAAATAAAAAAGTTCATATCTGACTCTAAAATGACAGAAGATAGGAAGTCTTGTTTCCAGAAAAATCTACGTTTAGTTTATGAATAAACTAAACTTTTTCCAATGTTGTAAACAAATAAAATAAAACACATTTGGCAGAAAACTCTTAATAAAGACTTAATATCTCACATTGTTTTGCTACTCAAGTAAAGAGATCTTGATTTAAGGAGGTTTAGAATTTTATTCTGGAAAACGACACAAAAATACTCATTTATGTTTACATTTTTTTTGTCAGTAGAAATCTTCTAAACCTCCTTAAATCAAGATCTCTTTACTTGAGAAGCAAAGTGACACAAGATATTAAAGGAATATTTGACCCAAATAAATGACAGTTCTATTATAGAATGTTGTTACACGTCATTCCAAACAAATATGAATGACTTTGTTATGCGGAACACAAAAGGAAACATTTGAATGAAAATTCCGCTCCATATTTTCAATTCAATGGAACTTACATTAAAAAGGTCCCAAATGTATCATTAAAGTACATCGTACATTATAATCCAAGTCTTCTGAAAGTTGTATGGGATCGGAACGACTTGACGGGAAAATAAATACAAAAAAATGTAAAGTCTTGTTTTCAGAGAAATCTAACTTTTATTTAGGTTTATGCTGAAAACAAGACAAAACTATTTGCCATATAGGGTATAAAACATACTCATAATTCAATCTAATTAAAAACTACACTTAGCGCAGTTTAAGTAGTACCATTTTCGAATGCAATTCGGCATTCTCAATTCAGTTCAGAATGGTTAACAACCAAGCGTTTCCTCACTTTGGACATAAGCGTCTGCTAAACGATTACTTGCTCGCCCTGCTGACTTTATGTACATGTGTTTGTCTGTTTTTATAGCTACGGGCGACTACAGAGACGTCGGCTAAAGAGATGGTCCGTTTAGTAGTGCAGGAGATCAACTCTGTTTGTCGCCACCTGCAGAAAGCCGTCCAGCAGTGCACATGTGCGCCGGAACCATGCGGCTACCCGTCGTGTATGTCCGAGGTGTGTGTGTACAAAACCGAGCAGCTGGAGCACTTCGGGCTCGTTCTGTTGGTGGAGGGGCGAGAGAAATGGCTTCAAGATGATTTCTGTCCACTCACACTACAGAATCCCTGGACTCGTGGGAAACTGTGCGTCCGTTTCAAAGAGTACTCGCCACTTGCGCTGCAGTACAGCCGAGCCACTACTGTTTGACACAAATGGACAGTTACGATCACTGGAACTAACACTCGTGTACATAGACGCACTCTTACACACTGGCTAAGTGCATCGACTACTGATTTTCGGTGTTTTCCTTGTTGTTTAGTTTTGATGTCACTTCACAAGGTCTTACCATGGGTTGACTAGAACTGTACGGGTGTACTGTACTAAGTATGGATGGGCTTTGATTATCACCACTTTCAACTGCACTACACAAGCTTTGACTCTTAAAGGGATAGTTCACCTTAAAATGAAAATTGTGAGGCTAACGTTCTGCCTAACATTTCCTTTTGTGTTCCAGGACTCTGAAAAAAGTTTGGAGCTCAACGGAAGAACAAAACGCAGGTGTCTTGAATTTTAAAAATTGTCAACTTGACACGTCGTCTTAGAAATGCGATGCTAATGCAAGGGATGCTGGGAAAAATGGAATGAAACAAAACCCAGGTGTCTCCATCTACTGTCGCTAAATGGCGCTAATGAACAAGACACTGAAAACGTTAGATGGAGCTGAACAGAATGGGGAAAAAAAAGTTGACAGTCATCTTATAAACGCAACATAAATGCACGGGACCGAAGTTATGCAGAGCGCAACGAAATATAATAAAACATGTGTCTTGAATCTTAAATTTAAACAGTTGCCTATTTGTCACGCCATCTTAAAACACAACACTAATGCATGGGTTAGTGAAAAACGTAACATGAAGCGCAACGGAATAAAACAAAACGTAGATGTTTCCAGTTTTAAAGTTGAACTATTCTCAACTTGATGCGGCATCTTAAAAATGCAACACTAATGCACGGGACACTGAAAGAAGTTACATGGAGCACAACGGTATGAAACAAAACGCAAATATCTCGTATTTTAAACTGTTTTCAAGTTGATAAAGTGTCTAAAAACGTGACATTAATGCGCAGGACACTGAAAAACGTAACATGGAGCGCAACAGAATGAAACCAAGCGCAGGTGTCTCGACAAGTATTTAAAAGTTTAACTCTTTCAACTTGAAATGGGGTATATTGCTTGGGCAAACAGAATGGGACACGACACAGGTGTCACCAATTCTAAACTTGAACTGTTTTCAGTCTTGTATGGATAAAAACGTAACCTTTTTAACTAGATATGTTGTCTTAAAAAATGTGACGCTAATGCATGAGATAAAAGTAAATAAATATGAGATAAAAAATTCAACGGCAATGCGTGGGATGCTGAGAAAGTTACACGGATCACCACAGAATGGAACAAAACACAGGTGTCTCCAATTTTACATTTGAACTGTTTAAAACTTACAAGCCCTCTTAAAATGGCACTGAAAACGTTAGAGCGTAACAGAATGAAAATATAATGCAGGTGTCACAAGACTACATTTTTTAAAGTTTCACTGTTTTCAACTTGTTGCATTCTTTTAAAAATGGCACGCTAATGAAAAACGTATATTTAAAGTTATATTTAGGTATTTCAATTTCTTAACAAAATTCTATCAAATTTAATAGAGTAATCTTTAATAAAATTAAATAAAAAATAAGTAAATATGTTGTTTTATTAATTTCATTTGGTTAAAAATTACACAATTTAATTTGATGGAATTTTGTAATGAAATAAAAAAAATATTTAAATCTTAAAAATGGGCTGATTCATGTGTAATATATTCCTTCACATTCTAATCTAGGCCAAAGTACATCACATATATTATTGCATAATAGATATAATTACTTTATGTACATTTCTTTTGCGTTAATTTATGATAAGAAATGTATCAAATTTATGCATTTGAAAGTTCGATTGGGGGCCAGCGGAATGGAACAAAACGCAGGTTTCTCAAGACTCTTTATTTTAGGGGTTTGGGTATCTCAGCGAGTATTGACACTGACTAACACACCTGGAGTCGTGAGTTTGAATCAAGGGTGTGCTGAGTGACTCCAGCCAGGTCTCCAAAGCAACCAAATTGGCCCGGTTTCTAGGGAGGGTAGAGTCACATGGGGTAACCTCCTCGTGGTCGCTTTAATGTGGTTCTCGCTCTCAGTGGGGCGCGTGGTGAGTTGTGCGTGGGTAACACGCTCAACAAGCCACGTCATAAGATGCGTGGATTGACGGTCTCAGTCACGGAGGCAACTGAGATTCATCCTCTGCCACCCGGATTGAGGCAAGTCACTACGCCACCACGAGGACTTAGAACAAATTGGGAATTGGACATTCCAAATTGAAAAAAAAACAAAACAATAATAATAAATCTTTATTTTAAAGTTGCACTGTTGTCAACTTAACACGCAGTATACTTAAAGAGCACCTATTATATTTTTTCAAATACGACCTTTCATATAGTGTGTTATATCGCTGTTTGTGAATGTTAAAAATGTCTGCTAAGTTTAAAAAATCAAAGTGCACCACAAATGGAGTTATTGACTCCCAAATGAAAGAACCCTGAAACGAGTCGTTAGTAAATCCAGACTTCATGTACTTACGTACGTAATTTGGTAACAAAACACCCGCCTCTGGTCTTCATTGGCTGCTCGTGAACAGCTTTGACCCGCCCTCAAACACTACACTAAGCGGTAGACCAATCACAACAGACTGGGACATCTGACCAATCAGAGCAGAGTCGGCTCTCTGAAAGGAGGAGCTTAGAATGGATCATTGAACGAGTTGTTTTTGACACTGGGAATAAACGGTGATACTGCAATTTAAATTAAGAGCACATGAAAGTGTTTTTTGACCTTTGATGCATGTAAATATATTGTATGAGACCTTTAAAACTAAATTAGCCACGTTTAAAAAACATAATAGGTGCTCTTTAACAAACGATATTGCACGGGATACCTAAAAAAAAGTTACACGGAGTCCAACGGAATTGATCAAAACACAGGTGTCTTAAATTTTATATCCAAATTGACACAGCTATTCAAAACGGCACGCTAATCCATGAGACACTGACAAAGTTAGACGGAGCTCAACAGAGTGAAACTAAACGGGTGTCACGAGACTCATTTTATCACTGAAAAATAATCTAAAACGTTAGACTGAGCAGAATGAAGTGGAACAACACAGAGCTATAGTTCAACTATTTTGAACTTAATACGGCATCTTCGGGACGCTGAAAAATAGCATCACCATGGAAACCAATTAAAAGCAGTGCAGACGGACACAAGAACAATGCCTTTGTGAACGGCCCCTTAAATTGCTACTTTTAATGTATAGCCCTAAATCGGTTGTAGAATGTGGTTGTCACACCTGTACATAACAAGACAACTGTATTTAGCTGTAGTGCTTGTTGCCATGGATACATCAGAACAAAACACATAAAAGCACATTCTTGCTTGACAACACATTCTCCGTAACCTGTCACTTTAATAAGTCTATCTGAATAATTGTAATGTACCAGAAGGTGTCATATCATTAACAAAAGCTCTTCCAGGAGTGTTCACAAGTGAAACGTTTACAGATGGTGGTTTGATATCACCAAACAAACATTACGTCCTGCACTGCAGTGTCCATTCTTCCTCAGGATACTGTTCTACCCTTCCATCAAATTTCCATACAGTCACGCCTGCCAAAAGAAACATGGACTTGTCCAAACTGTGAAGGAGTCTTTGGGATCCTCTTGACACCGTGTCCTAACCAGGTGCAACAACACAGTTTTTCTGTCCACACTGGAAGTGAAGCAAAGTGTGAAGCGAAGTCACGACCAATCGGATCATACTTTCCGACAAATATCTCGCTCATGTCAAAAACTCTTGAATGTTGTTTTTATGGTGTCGTGTCTGGTTGGGACTGAGGTTTGAGAGACTGTCATGCCACAAATGAACTATGACGTATTTCTATAACAGATGCACTTCAGAATAAATCTACATACAAGAAGAACAGTAGCTATATCCAAATGAAAGTGTCGTTTTGATCATATACTGTATGTAAAGGGACGAACAGACACGACGATCAAACAACTCTTGTAGAAGAAAATAAAGCACGTTGTTTCTGCAGGGCTGGACTTCTGTTTTGTGGTTCGCAGACGGACTATTCCGGTTCCTAAAGTCTTGATTTGTTCATCGAGAGCGAGCCGTTTGATCTTGTTACAGTGCTGTGGAGTTATTATCGATATTGTGTTTACTGTCTGTATTTCACAACTGAATGACGGAAACACACACACACACTATTGTAGAGGAAACGTTTGATGCAATAATATTTGACACTGTTGAAGAAAAGTTTTCTTCCTAACACACTTGGACAAAGTCGCTCTCATGTGTGGAGTCACGCACAAATACACACTCAGAAGATGATACACAACCTTTGTTGATTTGGCATGATTGAAGATGTAAGAATTGTTCTGATGTGTGCGTGTGCGCGCATGATCCTTGCATGAGCTCATAGTCTTATGCCTGTCCATTAGATGAAAGCATAGTTTGGAGCAGCTGCTGTGTGTGTGTGTGTGTGTTTTGTGTGTGTGTGTGAGAGAGAGAGAGAGAGAGAGAGAGAGCGAGAGAGAGTGTTTGTGTGTGTGTGTGTGAGAGAGAATTTGTTTGTTTGTGTGTGAGTGTATGTTTGTGTGTGTGTGTGTGTGTGTGTGTGTGTGAGAGTGTCTGTGTGTGTCTGTGCCTGTGTGCGTGTGTGTGTGTGTGAGAGAGAGAGTGTGTTTGTGTGTGTGTGTGCGTGTATGTGTGAGAGTGTTTGTGTGTGTGTGTGTTTCTGTGTGAGAGTGTTTGTGTGTGTGTTAGTGTGTGTGTGTTAGTGTGTATGTGTGAGAGTGTTTGTTTGTGTGTACGTGTGAGAGTGTGTGTGTGTGTGTGTGTGTGAGAGTGTTTGTTTGTGTGTGTGTGTGTGAGTGTTTGTGTGTGTTTGTGTGTGTGTGTGTGTGTTTGTCTGTGTGTTTGTGTGTGTGTGTGTGTGTGTGTGGACAGACAGATAGATAGATAGATAGATACTGTAGATAGACGGACGGACGGACGGACGGATGAATGAATAGACAGACAAACTCTCAGACAGATTTTCACACACATACAGTTGCACCCAAAATGTATTTGGACACTTACGTCACACTTAAAAATGTCTGAATGTCATTTCATTAGATAACAAAATATGAAAGTATCATGTGCACACAAATGCTGTCCAGGTGATTTTTAGAGTATGAATGAAGTCAGTTGGAGTTTGAAAGTGAATGGTGACTGAGGCTAACATTCGGACGAACATCTCCTTTTGTGTTCCACTGAAGAAAAGTCATACAGGTTTGGAACAACACTGGGGTGGGTAAATGATGGAAGACCATTTCCAAATACTACTACTGCTTGTGTGATCTTTCTTTAAAATAAACCGCACTTGCATTGATCTTTTATCTAATGCCATGATTTTTTTAAAGATATGTTTTGGGGATACTGCACTGTATACAGTTAACCTGTTTTTCCTTTTTTAGTCAAATAAAAAACAGCTTTCTAATGGATTATATCAACACTGAGTGTGTCACTTTTACTCACCCACTGTGGGAAACACTCGACAAACATACATGCTGCACAAAAACAGAGACGACGACAAACTGGCAGACCACACACACACTGGTATACTGTACAAGCACCCCCCCCCCCTCTCTCTCTCTCACACACACACACACTCACACACACACACACACACACACTCACAGACACACATACACATAGACACACATAGACATACACACACACTCACAGACACACATACATACACACACACACACTGGTATACTGTACAAGCCCCCTTCTCAAACACTCACAGACACACACACAGACACACATATACACACACACACTCACAGACACAATCACAGACACACACATACACACATATACACACACACACTCACAGACACACATATACACACACACACATACACACACACACACTCACAGACACACATATACACACACTCACAGACACACATATACACACACACTCACAGACACACATATACACACACTCACAGACACACATATACACACACTCACAGACACACATATACACACACACACACTCACAGACAACACATATACACACACTCACAGACAACACATATACACACACTCACAGACACACATATACACACACACTCACAGACACACATATACACACACACACACACACTCAAGGCTGCACCTTTAAGGTCATCTCTATGACGGTTATCGGTAGTAACCTTAGAATTGTAGCAGGATTCTCACACCTCCTAATTATACGTGTAGACTCTGGGAAAACTTGTGCTAAATTTAGCCCTCGGCGGATCCGCAAATACTGCTCGCAAAACATTCCAAAAAGACCCTCAATGGATTTGATTCACAAAGTTAGCCGACTCGCCTGCAACACTGTTTTGCTCCATTTTAAAACCTAGTGTGCTGCCTACATAGAAAGCATTGTTAAGGAATAGCTCGCCCAAAAAATGAAGATTCTGTCAATATTTACTCCCCCTAATGTTCCAAACCTGTATGACTTTCTTGCATGGAACACAAAAGCATCTATAAAAATAGTTCAATCTGATTCAAATGGACTGATCCAATATTTGTGTTCTGCATGCCAAGTGTATGACAAATCTCATTTGGGAGTTGATTCCAAAAAGAATCGATTCTTTGATTCGGAGGCGGAATTAGGAATCAAAATAGTAGTAGTAGAGTGTCACTTTGCTATCCCAGAATGCATTGCGACCAAAAAAATCAATTCTAGATGGTGGATGAGTTGAGAAAAACACTGATTATAAACTTTGAATTCATTTAAAAAGCATCAATAAAAATAGTTCAATCTAATTAAAATTGACATTTTTACCCAATATTTGGGTTTTATGAACAGATATATATGCTTAAACGAAAAATAAATATTTCAAGCCTGTTAATGCATTTCAATTGTATGACATATTTCTATGGCTGAGAGTCGACGCCGTTTTATTTGTTTATTTTTTATTATTATTTTCTCCCCAATTTGGAACGCCCAATTCCCAATGCGCTCCAAGTCCTCGTGGCGGTGTAGTGACTCGCCTCAATCCGTGTTGTGGAGGACGAATCTCAGTTGCCTCCGCGTCTGAGACCGATCATCTCATCACGTGGCTTGAGTGCGTTACCGTGGAGACGTAGCACATGTGGAGGCTTCACGCTATTCTCCGCAGCATCCACGCACAACTCGCCACACGCCCCCACTGAGAGCGAGAACCACAGTAGGGCGACCACGAGGAGGTTACCCCATGTGACTCTACCCTCCCTAGCAACCGGGCCAATTTGGTTGCTTAGGAGACCCGGCTGGAGTCACTCAGCACACACTGGATTCAAACTAGCGACTCAGTCAGTCTGGTAATATAGGCAAAGCAACATCATATTTATATAACAAATCTCATTTCCTATGTCTCTGCCTCACCATATGAAATATTAGCCTGTTAAAACAATGATATCGATTACACAAAGTGTCGTTTTAAGGGAGTCAAATTGTGTGTGTGTGCTTAGCATGAGGACGCACAATGTTGCTGTCAATGTAAAGCCGTCTAAATCAGCCTGTTTCTTAGAAGGCAGCTGCCTCCGTATGCTGCAGACATCAAGGCAGCTCGATAGCTTTGGAACAGAGCCCGTCTCTCAATCAACTAGGCATCAAGTTAAAAACAGATCTTATTTCGTAGTATTTTAAATGTAATACTCAATTCAACATCTGTTCTTTTGAAATGCATTACTGAATCATGAATATGGTAATCGAACAGTTCTTTAAGAGTGCTTGTTCATTTATATGTGCCAAGGATCGATACAGGACACTCATCACAAGTTCACCTTCTATCTTTAAACTGCACACATTGCAGCAGCCTGGTGTTCCCATCACGTTAAGTATCACTGGGCTGCGACAGGTCCCTTACAGGTCTGATTACAGTCGTGAATGATAACTTGGGTATTCCTACATCTGTTGGTTGTGATGTTCTGGAAGACTCTATATGGGACTGTATATGTGACCTGGATGTATGAACAGACATGTGTGCATTTATGCATCTATTTAGTTTATCTGTTCAATGCATTTTACTTGTTTGTGTGTGTGTGTCAAAGCCCAATGATACAGACCCCCCAGCGCTCGGGAACCCTGGGGGCCCGTTACCCTTTAAAGCACCTATAAAACATTTGGCAAGAGCGTTTGAAGTTTTTATGAAGCGCTGCATTATTGTTCTCTAGAGAGACGGCGCACTACACTGGCGCCTTACTGCCCTCATACACTGCCAGAGCACGAGGAGGGGGAGAGAGCCTGCACACGCGTGTGTGTGTGTGTGTGTGTGTGTGTGTGTGTGTGTGTGTGTGTGTGTGTGTGTGTGTGTGTGTGTGTGTGTGTGTGTGTGTGTGTGTGTGTGTGTGTGTGTGTGTGTGTGCTCATATACTGTAGATCAGTTTGGTTCTTTCTTACACAATATAGAGAAAGAAAGTGAGTGTGTATGTTCATTTGTTGCCATAGTTTAAAGGAATATTCCGGGTTTAATGCACGTTAAGATCAGTCGACAGCATTTGTGGCATAATGTTGATTACCACAAAATATAGATTTTGACTCGTCCCTCATTTTCTTAATAAAGCAAGAATTGAGGTAACAGTGAGGCACTCACAATGGAAGTCAATGGGGTCAATCTATAAACTTTAAAATACTGTTTCAAACGTGACAAGATATGAACAAAATGTGTGTAAACATGATTTTACTGTGATAAATCACTTACTAACTGCACCCGTGTAAAAATATAGCCAAATGTACAACTTCGTAGCCATGACGACATAACGTGTAAACCATGTAATCCTGAAAATATGAGGATTTAAGCAACATCTTAAATAAGACTCAAGTTTAAAAAAACTAATTGGCCTCGTTCACGTCCACTGTGCCTCAATGTAACATCTTGTGGTAGGGTGGAGGGTGGGACCGGGTCGTGATCCTACACACCCGGTCCCGTATTAGGCTAATTAAGCCACCATGAGGGATAAAGGTCGACTGCAGAGGATCGTGCAGGAGAGAGAGATCATTAGCGGACATGTCCGTCATGTGTGTGTGTTTATGTTGTCTTTTAAGTTTATCATTAAACTATTATTTATATTGAAAAGCCGGTTCCCGCCTCCTCCTTTCCATTGATCACGTTACACTCCTGGCCCCGCCCTCCGCCCTGCCACACATCTATTTGACTTTTTTAAGAAAAGGAGTGACCAGACGAATTTCTTTATTTGTGGTAATCAACATTATGCCACAAATGCTGTGGTCAGTGATCGTGACATTCTTTAAAACATCTCCTTTTGTGTGCCACAGAAGAGTTGTGTCATGCTGGCCTGGATGCTCAAACAAACAGAGCAATGTTTTGAAAGCACCACAGATTCACAACGTTACACTTTTCATGGGAATCAAGCTGTGAATGGCTTATGTATCCTTGTGCGACCCCGCGGGACATCGTGATTTGGCTTCGCAGTACGCAATACATAATTAAAATTAATTTAAACCAACTGACCTCAGTTCAGATGACTCAGTGCTGTAAGTAAAGGGTTAACCTTTTGATTGACTGAGTCATTATAAAACAACATGGTGCCGAAAACAGCAGAGTTTGGCTTTGAGAGAAACGCCAACAAAACTACATCTAATAAGAAGCCTAATAAAGAGTCAAAAGATTAGAGTGTCTCGTTTCATCCGAGATGCCATTTTTTAAATTTGAGCAATTTATCACGAAACGCCACGCTGCTAAACACAGTGTACACTAATGTGTACTTTGGCTTAGAAACACTATATTTACTGTGCATTATCATTGAGAATCAGAGGGTTCATCTACAAGCTGAAACATTTTGCTTTCAGAAGCTTTACATGAAGTTAGGATGAAAATAAGATGCATTTCAAACTGTTCTGAGACCAGTGCAGACAGACAGCACACTGGAGGTTAAGTCGCTCACTAAATAGGGAGCAAGGGAGCATCCTATAGCTCTCCTATAACTGTTCTGAGACCAGTGCAGACAGACAGCACACTGGAGGTTAAGTCGCTCACTAAATAGGGAGCAAGGGAGCATCCTATAGCTCTCCTATAACTGTTCTGAGACCAGTGCAGACAGACAGCACACTGGAGGTTAAGTCAGCTCACTAAATAGGGAGCAAGGGAGCATCCTATAGCTCTCCTATAACTGTTCTGAGACCAGTGCAGACAGACAGCACACTGGAGGTTAAGTCGTTCACTAAATAGGGAGCAAGGGAGCATCCTATAGCTCTCCTATAACTGTTCTGAGACCAGTGCAGACAGACAGCACACTGGAGGTTAAGTCGCTCACTAAATAGGGAGCAAGGGAGCATCCTATAGCTCTCCTATAACTGTTCTGAGACCAGTGCAGACAGACAGCACACTGGAGGTTAAGTTGTGCACTAAATAGGGAGCAAGGGAGCATCCTATATCTCTCTATAACTGTTCTGAGACCAGTGCAGACAGACAGCACACTGGAGGTTAAGTCGTGCACTAAATAGGGAGCAAGGGAGCACCCTATATCTCTCCTATAACTGTTCTGAGACCAGTGCAGACAGACAGCACACTGGAGGTTAAGTCGTTCACTAAATAGGGAGCAAGGGAGCATCCTATAGCTCTCTATAACTGTTCTGAGACCAGTGCAGACAGACAGCACACTGGAGGTTAAGTCGTTCACTAAATAGGGAGCAAGGGAGCATCCTATAGCTCTCTATAACTGTTCTGAGACCAGTGCAGACAGACAGCACACTGGAGGTTAAGTCGTGCACTAAATAGGGAGCAAGGGAGCATCCTATAGCTCTCCTATAACTGTTCTGAGACCAGTGCAGACAGACAGCACACTGGAGGTTAAGTCGTTCACTAAATAGGGAGCAAGGGAGCATCCTATAATGCATTCAATCCTAAAATCCGAACAAATGTTCAGTTTTAGGCTGCAGATGATGTTTGCACCACTGAACATTTTTTTTGCATGTTTATTAGGTGCTACTAGTTGCAAATCAAAAAATGGAAATGCAAAATTAAAGTTGACTATATATGAAGTATCTAATGTTGCTCATCCAGTCAGATCTGTCAAATCTGCCCGATTTGTAAATAAGATTCTGTTCTATTGAAGGTTGTGAAGGTACCATGCGTTGAAGGTTTGACTTCAGTTTTCTGCCTATCCTACATGCTATCTGTCATGCCATGCGGTCCCATGTAAACCAGGAAGTAATCGTGAATCTGAGGTTGCATTTTCACTCTAAAATGACAGTTTTAGGTTTGGGGTTTGGCTTATGGCATTATGATGAATAAAATATGCATTTATTTTCACTTCACATTTACAACTAAATACAGCTGGATTTATAACTCTCTTGTGGCGCCACCCTGTGGACATTTCACCTGGAGACTGAAGCTCACGTGTCCTAACACTTCCAGCTTCATCCACAAGGGGCAGTGAATCAAATTCTGTAAACACAAATTATAGCAGCAGATCTTTTGACCCACTGTTACGAATGTGCATCAATCTGGTGATTACTGAATTGGCTTTTTAAAATGCTGAAATGCAGCATTTGATGATTTCCTGCTGTAAGATTGTCCCAGATTGGTCTGCAATCTAAATAATTACATTGAGATTATATAACCTCTTACCTGTAATACTAAATAAGCACAAACTCACATGCTATACTGCTTTATGTATTATTACGCCTTGAGTAGAAAAGAATAGACCATTATTAGATGTTACAAATAAAAAACAGAGGAGCTCTACTGTATACGGGGGGGTATTTTTTGTACCCGTATTTTGAATTTAAGTTGCTTTTATGGCCAGAACACCCCCCCTGAAATTCTGACATTCACACTGCAGGAACTAAAAACAAACCCCAGCAGTCTCTAATCCACTGGTGCCAGACAGTGTGTGTGTCATTGTTTCTGTTAATGGAATAGTAATAACGATTCATAAGCCCTCTGTCAGGAGCTGGCACAACGCTGGGCGGATCGGCCAGTGGGTGTGTCCTGGATGAAACACAGCAGCTTGAGTGGATGTGCGTACATTGTGATGTCACACTCACAGTCTGTTTGTGTATGTTGTTATGGTCAGCAGTAGCAGTAACCCCCCCCCCCCCCCCCCCCCTTCACCACCACATACTGTTGAATTAGGTACACTTTAACTCTGACTTCAAAGAGCTCTCTCTCTCTCTCTCTCTCTCTCTCACACACACACACACACACACACACACACACACACACACACACACTGAGCTATTGTAAGAAATATGATTGGATTGATGGATGAAGTGATGATCAAGCGTTAGATAAACAGTGAATGGATGTGCCCATATCTATAGTAACACAGATACCCCGGGTGGTATGCTTTCATCTAAACACACATACACACACACACACACACACATTTACCTATCTATCTAAATAAGCCACATGCTTCTATTGTTTATGAAGCAATTTATAGTAACTATAGACTAACCCCTAAAAGAAAACATTATTTTTATCATCAAATTATCATTTATTATCTTCCAAATGAGGATGTCCCCAAACAAGTTTGTTCCATTTATGTATTGTAGCTAGATAAACACATGTTGGGTGTGTAATTTTAACACACCCGTGCGCAAAGAACAAGAACATTTACATCAACAAACATTTGGCAAATTTACACACACACACATACATAAACACTGGGATACAAACAAATCCATCATACACACACTCACACTCACGCAAATATAAACACCAGCCTGTTGGCACCTCTGTGTAAGCAGAAGAGTGTGTCTCCAGTCATGGGGGGGGGGGGGGGCATGCCACAGACAGACAGACAGACTCACACACACATTTGTGTATATAGATAGATTGACAAAAAGACGGACAGAGAGATAGACAGACATTGTATCAAGACAGACACAGTGAATGCTTTTCAGCCGCACATGAAATGATGCTATAACAGAAAATGAATGAATATAACGCCAATATTAGTTATTTATGTTAGTGGTTCAAATTAGTAAACTAAGTAAGTTTACTATCAAAAATGATTTTTTATGAACTATAAGATGTAGTGTTAAACTCCTTGAATCAACCCGAGTTAACTGAGGAAATACATGTAGATGCATTGTCCTTTGATCTTGGCCGATGAAGATTTCTGTTAGCGGTTCATTCATTTTCTATGTCGTTCTTTAACAGAGTGTTTATGTATCATGCAGTGAGGGGCATCACAGTCCGGCTGGATGCTTATGGGAGGTCATTTATGTGAACTCATTCCTGAGCCCATGCTTCAGACAATGGATCATGAAGAATCCCATGTCTATGAGTTTGCATCTAGTAGACAGACAGATAGACAGATACGATAGACAGACAGACAGATACAACAGACAGACAGACACAATAGATAGATAGATACAATAGATAGACAGACAGGTAGATAGAGAATTAGCCAGCCAGATACAATAGATAGACAGACAGACAGACAGACAGATACAATAGATAGACAGACAGACAGACAGGTAGATAGAGAATTAGCCTGCTAGATACAATAGATAGACAGACAGACAGACAGACAGACAGACAGATACAATAAATAGACAGACAGACAGGTAGATAGAGAATTAGCCTGCCAGATACAATAGATAGACAGACAGACAGACAGACAGATACAATAAATAGACAGACAGACAGGTAGATAGAGAATTAGCCTGCCAGATACAATAGATAGATAGACAGACAGGTAGATACAATAGACAGATAGATACAATAGATAGACAGACAGATAGACAGACAGATACAATAGATAGATAGATAGACAGACAGACAGGTAGATAGAGAATTAGCCAGCCAGATACAATAGATAGACAGGTAGACAGACAGACAGATACAATAGATTGACAGACAGACAGACAGACAGGTAGATAGAGAATTAGCCTGCCAGATACAATAGATAGATAGACAGACAGGTAGATACAATAGACAGATAGATACAATAGATAGACAGACAGATAGATAGATAAAGACAGACAGACAGACAGATAGATAAAGACAGACAGACAGACAGACAAACAGACAGATAGATAGATAAAGACAGACAGACAGACAGACAGACAGACATTGTTTCAAAATAGACAGAGAATTAACCAGACAGGTAGACAGATACAATAGATAGACAGACAGATGGATGGATGGACGGACGGACGGACAGACAGATAGATAGACAAACAGACATATAGATAGATAGACAGACAGACAGACATTGTTTCAAGACCGACAGATACAATACTTAGACAGACAGTCATTAATAATAATAATGGAATAAAATGAAATGAAACTAAATAATCCACGTCTGTCTGTTCTGTATTTTGGACCATCTCTTTGGATAAACTGCATCTCGAACTGAAAGCAGATGCTGGAAGCGACATTGAGAAATCTGGGCTTGTTTAGCGCCGCCTGTTTGAAGATTTCCCCATTTATTCTCTCTAATGCTTTTCACTGTACTCCTTGTAAACAGCTTCAAATTGACTAATTTCTCTGGCGACAACAATGGAGACTAGCGACATGTTTATACAGTGATTTTTGCTGCTTGGGATGAAGGGCTTGAAATAAGTCTTTTGTGATGCAGAGGAGCACTTTAAGGATTTTTAGTGTTTCAGGTGTATATGTTGTGGGTATTAATTGTTCCCGCTAGAAGCGGTGCTTCTTTGGATTCACTGTATGCAGTGTTTTAGCGCTTGATTCGGGATAGCAATTATGCAAATCAGATAATGGAGCATACACAGCCACAACATTAGTGCATCATTTGTGGGGGATGCAGTGAACTACCGTAGTTTGGTGCTCGGAGGGGGCAGGAGGCTGTGAGTGAAGCCGGGTGAGGGGTGCTTAAGAGCGGGTGCACAAGGTTCACATGGAGGTCCCCCAGAGGTGGGGGGGTGTCAGAGTGTGCGTGAGGCCGCAGGGAGTGAGGGGTGCCGGTGAGGAAGAGTGCGGCGGTGAGGATGGATGTCCTGGAGGTGGGGGAGTCAGTGCTCTCTTTAAAATGCTGAAATCCTGCTGGCATCATCACTAGAATATCAACACAAACATCTCTTGTTAATAAACTTTTCTATCCAGCTATTTTTATGCAATATCCTAAAATTCCTAGAGCAGAATTGAACACCAATGACTTAATTTAGATACAGAAAAGTGCACAGCACAATTTCAGTGCATTTAAATTTGATTGTGCAAAAGTGATGCAACGGTTTAGTAAATTCGCCCCACTGTGTTTGTGGCACAGTGTGATGTCATAACTTACGTTCAGCATATGGGCGGAATGGGGCGCTCAGGGTTTGATTGACAGCACAAACTGTGAGACTTTTGAGTGACACAGCATGGGACACTTCCCTTGAAATGTGTGTGCGAGACTTAACACAACCGTGAGCCACTGCACAATTTCTATTCAGGCTTTACGTGTCCCATAGAATAAGGAGGAGACAAAAGAGGGAGAGAAAAGAATGGTTGTGTGTGTGTGGGGGGTGGGGGGGTCCATAATCATCTCTGCCTCATTTAATTGGGATGCGGTCAGTGTGCGTGTGTGACTTCGCTGCATTCCACCCTGATTAGCCTTATTCATGTTGCCTAAAATGAAAAAGAATGAGAGAAGATTTCCTGCTGGGAAGGAGAGGGAGGGGAAGGAAGAGACCGTGAGAGGGATGGCATTCCCAATAGAAGAGGGGGGCAAAATGACATCACATGCCACATTCCAAACGACGACACAGTGTTGCTGTAATTCAGTGTCAGTGCACTACAAACATGGACGTTTAGATTTCACTGGTATGTGCAAAATTGTTAAAATAATAATTGTTCTTCAGACTAAAACAACTTCCCCCGTCCTTCCATTGGTTGGACAAACAGATAATCCCACACCAAACTCATTCTATTGGTTGAGATAATGTTGCTATGTGGTGCTGGATGGGTCACAAAAGAAATGAATCCACTAATACGCTTCCACGACTTTCCAAAAGAGAAAAAAACGGCGATGAATTGCGACAAACGAAAGATGCCAAAAATGACAGTCACTCTCTCAGCTGCTGTATTTGAAACCCCATTACAGCAGTTGTTATAAATTGCCATAATGAAATTAAATATTTGAAAATATAAAAACAGTTTGCTACATTTACGCTGCTAAATTAAGCAGAAATGCTCCATCACAGTCTGTGAAAAGGTCCATATTAGATGAGTGTGTGTGTGTGTGTGTGTGTGTGTGTGTGTGTGTGTGTGTGTGTGTGTGTGTGTGTGTGTGTGCTCCTGTAAGAAAGTGAAGCTGCCAGTGGAGCTGAACACACACTGTGAAATGCCTCAGCTCAGTTTAAGCATGCAGAACAGTGCAGGAGGGAGGACATGTGTGTACAGAGTTGTCCTGAATATTGACTCACACTGGTGATCTAATCAAAAGACACAAAAACGAGGAGCTACAGACAAACACGGTGAAGACGAACATTGTCTTTCAACAGCGAGAGAGACGCTTGTGTTCTGTCTGTCTACTGGGTTAGACCCAGACCTGTCTGTCTGTCTGTCTGTCTGTCTCTTTTTATCTATCTATCTGTCTGTCTGTGTCTCTATCTGCCTGTCTGTCTGTCTATCTGTCTGTCTGTGTCTCTATCTGTCTGTCTGTCTGTCTGTCTGTGTCTCTATCTATCTATCTATCTATCTATCTATCTATCTATCTATCTATCTATCTATCTATCTGTCTGTCTGTCTGTCTGTCTATCTACTTGTCTGTCTATCTTTCTACCTGTCTGTCTATCTACCTGTCTGTCTGTCTCTTTTTATCTATCTATCTGTCTGTCTGTCTGTCTGTCTACTTGTCTGTCTGTCTATCTATCTTTCTACCTGTCTGTCTATCTACCTGTCTGTCTATCTATCTATCTGTCTCTTTATCTTTTTAATTCAAATTGTCTGTCTGTCTGTCTGTCTGTCTGTCTGTCTGTCTGTCTGTCTGTCTGTCTGTCTGTCTGTCTGTCTATCTATCTATCTATCTATCTATCTATCTATCTATCTATCTATCTATCTGTCTGTCTGTCTGTCTGTCTGTCTGTCTGTCTGTCTGTCTGTCTGTCTGTCTGTCTGTCTGTCTCTTTATCTTTTCAATTCAAATTGTCTGTCTGTCTGTCTGTCTGTCTGTCTGTCTGTCTGTCTGTCTGTCTATCTCTATCTCTGTCTCTATCTATCTATCTATCTATCTATCTATCTATCTATCTATCTATCTATCTGTCTGTCTGTCTGTCTGTCTGTCTGTCTGTCTGTCTGTCTGTCTGTCTGTCTGTCTATCATTTCAATGGGGCTTTATTGGCATGAATGTAAACAATACAATATTGCCAAAGCAGAACTACATCTTAATCTATAATTACATTTAGTTTAACAAATATAAAAAATAAATAAATACAAAACAGGTTCAGAACTGCTGAAGACCACAGTGTTTAAATAACTGAAGAGAACTGACATATACTTACACATACATGAATACACACACACACACACTGAGGGTCACTGTGGTGAACATTGGGGTGACACACGGGGGTAAAACACATAACACAGATTCACCCGCTGTCTCTTAGACTGTGACACGTTAAAACGTATCTTGCAGCCAGTGCTGCTGTGTGTCCCTCTCCAAGTATTATGTTCATTTGTTCTTGTTCTGCCATGGTTGTAGATTTATCTATCTCTGTCTCTCTTTATCTATCTATCTATCTATCTATCTATCTATCTATCTATCTATCTATCTATCTATCTATCTATCTATCTATCTATCTATCTGTCTGTCTGTCTGTCTGTCTGTCTGTCTGTCTGTCTGTCTGTCTGTCTGTCTGTCTGTCTGTCTGTCTCTCTGTCTGTCTGTCTGTCTCTCTGTCTATCTCTGTCTCTCTTTATCTATCTGTCTGTCTGTCTGTCTGTCTGTCTCTCTGTCTATCTCTGTCTCTCTTTATCTATCTATCTATCTATCTATCTATCTATCTATCTGTCTATCTGTCTATCTATCTATCTATCTATCTATCTATCTATCTGTCTGTCTGTCTGTCTGTCTGTCTGTCTGTCTGTCTGTCTCTCTGTCTCTCTGTCTATCTCTGTCTCTCTTTATCTATCTGTCTGTCTGTCTGTCTGTCTGTCTCTCTGTCTATCTCTGTCTCTCTTTATCTATCTATCTATCTATCTATCTATCTGTCTGTCTGTCTGTCTGTCTGTCTGTCTGTCTATCTCTGTCTCTCTTTATCTATCTGTCTGTCTGTCTGTCTGTCTGTCTGTCTGTCTATCTCTGTCTCTCTTTATCTATCTGTCTGTCTGTCTGTCTGTCTATCTCTGTCTCTTTTTATCTATCTACCTGTCTGTCTGCCTGTCTGTCTATCTACTTGTCTGTTTGTCTATCTATCTATCTATCTATCTATCTATCTATCTATCTATCTATCTATCTATCTATCTATCTTTCTTTCTACCTGTCTGTCTATCTACCTGTCTGTCTATCTATCTCTGTCTCTTTTTGTCTATCTTTCTACCTGTCTGTCTATCTACCTGTCTGTCTGTCTATCTCTGTCACTTTTTATCTATCTATCTGTCTGTCTGCCTGTCTGTCTATCTACTTGTCTATCTATCTATCTATCTATCTATCTATCTATCTATCTATCTGTCTGTCTGTCTGTCTGTCTGTCTGTCTATCTACTTGTCTATCTATCTGTCTGTCTGTCTGTCTGTCTGTCTGTCTATCTACTTGTCTATCTATCTATCTATCTATCTATCTATCTATCTGTCTGTCTGTCTGTCTGTCTGTCTGTCTGTCTATCTACTTGTCTGTCTGTCTATCTATCTATCTTTCTACCTGTCTGTCTGTCTGTCTATCTTTCTACCTGTCTGTCTATCTACCTGTCTGTCTGTCTATCTCTGTCTCTTTTATCTCTGTCTGTCTGTCTGTCTGTCTGTCTATCTACATGTTTGTTTGTCTATCTGTCTTTCTACCTGTCTGTCTATCTACCTGTCTGTCTGTCTGTCTATCTCTGTCTCTTTTTATCTCTCTATCTGTCTGTCTATCTACATGTCTGTCTGTCTGTCTATCTCTATCTCTGTCTCTTTTTATCTATCTGTCTGTCTATCTATCTATCTATCTATCTATCTATCTATCTATCTATCTATCTATCTATCTATCTATCTATCTATCTATCTATCTATCTATCTATATGTCTGTCTGTCTATCTATCTTTCTACTTGTCTGTCTGTCTGTCTGTCTGTCTGTCTGTCTATCTATCTATCTATCTATCTATCTATCTATCTATCTATCTATCTATCTATCTATCTATCTATCTATCTATCTATCTATCTGTCTATCTATCTGTCTATCTATCTGTCTGTCTGTCTGTCTGTCTGTCTGTCTCTCGCTCTTTTCTATCTATCTACAGTATCTGTCAGTCTGCCTCTCTCCATCCAAACTGTGTTCTTTTCTCTTTCTTTGTTTTTTTACTATCTAGTATTTGCAGTATTTGTCTGCATCTTGGAATTGTACCTTCATTATCTTGATTGTTCCAAGACAGTATCTTGGAATAAATTCTAGAGTGAACGCCAGCGGAAGTCAGTTGAGACACTGTCTGTTTCAGGGTGGATGGATGCGGTTATTATGTGGTTAAAACATGCGCTTGACATTATTATCATTTTTTTTTAACCAGACTATGAGAACGACAAATCGAGAGATACATTTTGAGAAGGAAACTCCACTGGTTTGGTTACTGATAAACATTATTCATTTATGTAACATGAGAAGATTTTGCATTGAAATATGAATTCATACATGTATAGATCATAATGTATCGAACTATGCGGTTTGTTTTGACCTAATAATGAAAGTTATGAACGCTTAGAAGTGTTAGTGAGCTGACAGGTCTACTCGTCGCTCTCTAGCGGTCAAAATGCAGAATGACACCGTCAGCTGAACCACAGAACCGCAGCCAGACTGTCTGCCACCGACCCAGACTGCTGGGGCCCTGCTTACATGCCTCACACTCCTCACGTCATGAAGCCCACAGCACACACAGAGGGAGATCCCTACAGTCCCTCCAATCCATTGCACACTGCTTCCAGAACACACAAAGCTATTCAAATAACTACATTATAATTAACCTTTGTTAAAACACACATTACTACATGCATAGAAAGCTCAACATGTCATTCATGTAGCCTACAGTAAACTTTTTTAAAGTCTTGCCAAAACATTTTGCAATGCAACACACAATTAAAAGAAGTTTAAATGTTTCTTGAACGTTTCATAGATGTCGTCCTGCTCACCTGTGCGCGGGTACCGGATGATGTTTGACGTCATTCCCGTTGTTGTTAATATAGTTATTTTGCACGATTCCCCGTCTAATGTTCGTCGTTTGAGCATCGGGCCGCACACTGCGCGTGAGTTCTGGCGCTGTGAGGGGTGACGCGTCTCTCTATGTGGCCCGTTTAAACACTTAATTGCGCCCGTTTATTTGCTGACCCGAGAGTTCACGCGCGTTGGTTCCTGCCAGTGGCGAGAGCAAAGGTCGAGCGCGTATCCACAAACCTCCACACAGACCAGAGGCGCTTTAATGGACCAATTATTGGATTCCTAAGCCCTTCAACAGCATGTTTGTCTTTTTCTTCCCTGGGAAAAAAAACAATGTGTGTGTGTGTGTGTGTGTGTGTATGTATGTGTGTGTGTCTTGTGTGTGTCTTGTGTGTGGTTTGAGGACATTTTTTAAAGTTACAAACTGGTAATTACAAGGGTATTATGCTATAAATGTGGTTTATGAGGACATTTCTAGTGTCCCCATATATATATATATATATATATATATATATATATATATATATATATATATATATATATATATATATATATATATATATATATTGGTGAACACATATATTTTCGAAATGTAGCATTTTATATAATCCAATTAAACGATTGAATGTTTATCATGTGGTGTGACCATCAAGTGAAAAGTAAAAAATTACTTAGATTGTTCGCTGTCCTTTTAGGCATATCGCAGTGCCGTTTCAGTGCATCGGCCCACAGGGAAAATGCCCGGTATGCCGGAATACAAGTCCAGCCCTGGCCACCACAGAGCCCCCCACTGAACACTGAGTCATTCTGGGATTACATGACAAGACAGAAGTAACTGAGACAGCCGAAATAGACAAATGAACTGTGGTGAATTCTCCAAGAAGCTTGGAACATCCTATCTGCCTACAACCAGGTGTCCAGGTGTATCTAGGAGAATTTGGGCTGTTTTAAAGGCAAAGGTGGTCACACCAAATATTGATTTAGCTTGTTTAGGTTTTCTTGACTTTGTATGACATTAATTGATAAATGAAGACAATTTATGACATTATTTTTTTTAAGAAATCCTCACTTTGAAAGTTTGTCTCAAGTGCCTAAAACTTTTGCACAGTACTGTGTATATATATATATATATATATATATATATATAATGTTTTGTCTAGAATTTCAGCTTTTAATTAGACTAAATAACTTTGAACAGAAATGAAAAACATGTTCATTAGAGAAGAGGTGAAATGCATTTGTATGTATTTTAAAATAATTGAATAGATCTGGACAAAAATGAGCGTGACGTCACTGGCCAATGTCGCAAAATCTGCAAGGAGCCCCAAAATGTTCGAAATCAATAATTGTGCACGGATGCATCCAACTCGAAAGTGTCATTTAGATGCGGTATGAATGAAATATGAGGTTTCCACTTGAACATTATTTCTGCAAGGCATGTAACCCATCATAATAGGTGGGTTAGTGTCGTGGAATGTGCAAGATATGGAAAATCGCAAATGTGTGTTTTCTGCTTGATAATTGCTGTTCCCGTGATAAATCTAGTGCTTTTATTTTCCTTCACTGCGTGGTGTGTGTGTGTGGATATGTTTGGGAGGGGGTCTCATTGTATGTGTGTGTGTTCTGCTGTCAGTCAGACTGAGGGTTCTTGGTGAGCTGCATGGCCCCGCGCGCGCGCACACACTTGAAGCTGACGGGGGAGGGAAGGGGAGGGGATATTTAACTTGGGAAAGAGAGGAGTTCTCCTCCAGACGCACTCATTCTCCAGTGTGCCCTTCGCTGTATCGGGACCCGGCGCGCGGGTTTTGGACTGGTTTTGCGCTCTGCTATGAAGCTGCGTTTTCTGACAGGACTTTTGACAGCAGGGATATGAAGGCACCGCAACTGGTTCTGGAAAACACGGGACAAATACTTACTGGAATTCTTAACGTGAATGTGTAGGCAAGCGCACACGTGATTGCACTAGTCGGAACTGTCAAGTTTCAGTGAAAAGTTCGGACCGGTGGAGTGTAAAAAAACGATTATCTATTCTGGACTGATATAGAAATGTGTGAAATATCTGACACTTTTGAGCTTCTTGTTGCAAGTTTCGACCCATGAGGATCTGTGTTTAAGCTCTCTGGAGAGACTGCGCAGCTCTTGTCCCGGTTCAGCAGCGCCGGTTCGGCGGGACGGGCTGGAGCCGGTCAGGGTGTGTGTGTGTGTGAGAGATAACGTTCATAAAAGCTGTGCGTAAAAATAACATTGGCTGAGGCGTGCTCCATTCCGCGGGCGCGCTGACATTTCAAACGACAGTTTGGGTGCCACCTGGGGAAAAAAAAAGTTGGGTGCAGTGACTGTGCCATCCTATCCGAGAGCAAGCGTTGCCATGGTGACCCAAAGACAAAACTAGGAAAGTAGCTGGAAACGGGAGTCAAAGGCTGATGAGGATACCACTTTACACGGCTAGTTGGCACGCCTCACCTGAAGTGTCCAGGGGGGATCGCTAAAAAAGCTCCCGTCCCATGTCATTCCGGTCCACGCGGCCGTCTATTAAAAGGATCTCACTCGTGCTGTCTCTTGGCCTATTTATGCACGGGTGTGTGAGAGCGCAGTGAGGGCCAACTCCACTCTATAGACAGACAGAACACCAGTCATGGGCATTTCTCACGCGCTGCTGCTGCTCCTCCTGTGCGCACACGGCACCGCGGCCCAGCCTTATTTGCGCCTGCGGCCCTCGCCCAGTGAGCATCTCCCCGTGCCGGACCTCAAGGAAGACCCCGATCCGGAGTACGACCCGCGCGAGCAGGACCTTTCGGAGAGGACGCTGCGCAAAAAGCTGGGTAGCCACTTCGACCCCAACTTCATGTCCATCCTCCTGCCCGTCCACCTGAACGCGAGCGCGCCGACGGACGTGCCGGGACCGCGCACGCCCATGCCCATCGAGCTCAAGAAGCTGGACCTGACGGAGACGCCGTACGGGAGGCGCATCAAGGTGGGCAAGAAGGCGCGCCGGAAGTTCCTTCAGTGGCTGTGGACGCACACGCACTGTCCCGTGCTGTACGCCTGGAAGGACCTGGGCGCGCGCTTCTGGCCGCGCTACATCAAGGAGGGGAACTGCTTCAGCGAGCGCTCGTGCTCCTTCCCCGAGGGCATGTTCTGCAAACCGGTCAAGTCCGTCACCAAGACCTTCCTCCGGTGGCACTGCCAGGGCTTCTCACGGCAGAAGCACTGCACGTGGATCCTGGTGCAGTATCCCATAATCTCCGAGTGCAAGTGCGCGTGCTGAGCGGTGCATGAATGTTTGCGTGTGTGCATGCGCGAGCGCGTGTGTGAGTGAGTGAATGTCCATGGACTGGACGCGCACGGACTGGGAGAGTTTCTATATGAATTATTGCACTGTTTACCCACGGACAGGGATGTGGCGCCACATAGCGAATCTATTTTTTATAAATAGCTTTTTAATTCAAAATATCAAACACATGTACATATTTAAGTGAAGTAAAGAAGAATGCAGCTATTTTTATTAAAGGAACAGGACCATAATCTCATAAGGAGCACTTCGAGCCGGAAGAGCCCGTGGTTATTTTTATTGCAATTATGAAGATGAAGATGAAAATGATGAAGTTCACGTTCCTCATCCAAACTGTTGTACTGACTGAAAAAAAGAGAAACTGATACACTACAATGATGCCTAGAGGTTTTGTACAAATATTAATATCAATAATGATTGTGATAATAATTAAAATAATTTTTAAAAAGGCTGAGGGTAAAAATGATACACGTTGAACTCAGCGTTTTTGGAAATCATATATTATTTTAGTACGAAAGCAAATGTGTATGTTTTATTTATTGTTTTAACGTTTGTGAGTATAAAGAGAATAGAATATACCAGAAATTCTACTTGAAAAGTTTTAAAAATGAATTTAAGAATATAAGTAATAATAATAATAAAAATGACTGTGTAAATGCAATGGTTTTAGCAATAAAATATGTTTTATGTCAGACTAAAGGATACATTTTTCACATGTTGCATATATTTATCATGATGTTGACAGAAGCGCTTAAGTTGTGCATGCAGGAAATGAACTGTTTCTACTCTAATCCTTTACATGTATGCACTCGGCAGATGCATATTTATCCAAAGGAACCCACAGATATACAGTGCATGTTCCCTGGGAATCGAACCCAAGGCCTTGACGTTACAAGGCCCATATCCTGCCATTTCCCAGAGCTGGAGAGGATCCGTGCATGCACAATGCAGTGAGTTGGTCTACAGTGCTGTTTTTGGTGTGGAAACACTCCGCAGCCTCTGATGGCGTGGCGTGTCAGAGGCGGCTTGTAAACGTTTGATTTACGGGCCACGACACACACCGCGCCGGCCAGTGTGCAGCTGTACATCACTGTGCGTAAAAGCGCGCCGATGTAAACACAACTCTAAAATATGATGCAGCCATTTTCAAATACTGTCATTGGTGAAACAGAGCAGAGAGAGGGGCAGTCGCTCCTGGCTAGGCTACTACTTCTGGAAAGGGGAAGATCAGAGCTCCTTAAAAACAAGCGAGAGAGACAGAAATCTGAGCCCGAGACTCGTCCAAATGTCTCGGCGTAAGAAACAAAGACTGCAGCCCTCCACAATGGTGAACTGATGCTGACGGCACTAGACTGTTAATTAGTCAGCAAACATGACGTCTGAGAGTTCAAGAGATATGAGACTCGTAAAAACAACGTCACAAACATGCACACACACTCACTCCAAACCGCGGCGGCCCTCAGTGTGCCAGAGACGCACACGCAGTGAATCACGCCTCCTAAATGGCTGTCATTTCAACGTCAAGATCGTTTGCACAGATTGCACAGGCAGTGAAAGTTGCTCAGTGCGCGCGCGCGTGTGTGCGCGTGTGTGTGTGCGTGTGTTATTTGTACGGTTATTGTGACAGATACTCTGGCGGTGCTGTGTTTTTGGCGCAGGGTGGGGGCAGTTGTCAGCTCTCTTTTCTTGATGATGTCTAGGGGTTTTTGGAGGAGGCTGCGTGTATGTGTGTGTGTGTGTGTGTGTGTGTGTGTGTGTGTGTGTGTGTGTGTGTGTGTGTGTGTGTGTGTTTGTGTTTGTGTGTGTGTATGACGCGCCGGCGCCACTCGGCCGCGCACTCTGGCGAGCGCAGAATAGATTGAACAGTAACCCTTTCAGCTTGTGTGTGTGAAAGCCAATCCCCGACAAACTAACCCTCAAAACATCCAGCCGTCAGACTGGCGGAGCACTTCAGCCTTCTGTGTGTGAGAGAGTCTGAGGGGTGGGGGTGTATTCATCATTAAAAATATGACCAAAGCTGGAGTGAATCAGTGAGTTCTTTCAGACTAAAGTTAAACATAATGTTTTCTGTCCTTGGCAGAGGCAAAAAACAGAGATACCAAATGAAGTAAATGATCCCCCGCCAGGGGCGGAGCTAGGGGGTGGCCATGGTCACCATGGACCAAAGCCTGGCTACCCCACTCTCAATTGCCGTTTTTGGTCATTTTTTGTCTTGAGCACAATTTAGTTAGTATTTCAAACTCCTGGCTCCGCCCCTGTCAGACACACACATACAGAAAAAGTAACAACAAATTTGCGTTACATTCGAATGAGGAACCAAGTAACCATGGCAACAGTTCTTGGAATGTCGACAAAACAGAAGAATTACATAATTATGTATGGCTTTATTGTACATTCACATAACATTTCCACCTGTTGCCAAATATAAACGCTATTGAAGTTGCAGGGCGGTCACCATGGCACCAATTTGCAGCTCTAGCAATTACAGTACGATAGGTATCAGGCGTTTGGACGACAAAACATGACAGGCCATTATATATCACTTGCAAATCACTAATATATATATATATATATATATATATATATATATATATATATATATATATATATATAAATGAAACGTTGCTGTTATACATCATAATAAAACTTGTAACTTTCTGTACGCACTGTTGGAGTGGCGCCAAATGAGATTTTGCGTTGCGCGTGACGAAGGCGCCAGAGGAGGGTGGTTACCCTGGCAACATTCAGCCGCGGCACGTCGACAAAAACATGACAACTGCTGATATTATTTTGCCATGTATTGTACATTTACACCACGAATACCACAAAACATTGCTTTTTAGATAAAAATACTTTTTCCACTATAGTACATCTGATATTTGGCAATATAAACACACATGAAACATATGTTGCTATATGGTTTTCAGTTACATAAAAAGTAGTATTGTTAGGGTACAATGTAAACAGGATAAAGGCACACATGAAGGAAAATTTGCATTTTTCTGGTTACAAAATGTCTCAAGATTGTAAAAATAAATTTTTTATGGAACACTGATGGAGCAACATACTTTGCGTGAAAATAAATGATAATATAGTATAAATATATATACACCGATCAGCCACAACATTAAAACCACCTGCCTAATATCATGTATGTCCCCCTCGTGCCGACAAAACAGCTCTGACCCGTCGAGGCATGGACTCCATAAGACCTCTGAAGGTGTCCCGTGGCATTTGGCACCGATACGTTAGCAGCAGATCCTTTAAGTCCTGTAAGTTGCGAGGTGGAGCCTCCAATATTGGTGCAGCACATCCCATAGATGCTCCATCGGATTGAGATCTGGAGAATTTGGAGGCCAATTCAACACCTTGAACTCTTTGTCATGTTCCTCAAACCGTTCCCGAACAATGTGTGCAGTGTGGCAGGGCGCATTATCCTGCTGAAAGAGGCCAATGCCATCAGGGAATACCGTTGCTTTGAAGGGGTGGACGTGGTCTGCAACCATTCTTTAAGTAGGTGGTACGTGTCAAAGTAACATCCACATGAATGTCAGGACCCAAGGTGTCCCAGCAGAACATCGCCCAGAGCATCACACTTCTTCCCATAATGCATCCTGCTGCCATCTCTTCCACAGGTAAACGACTTACTTGCACCGACCGTCCACATGATCTCAAAGAAAACGTGATTGATCAGACCAGGCCCCCTTCTTCCATTGCTCCATGGTCCAGTTCTGACGCTCACGTGCCCATTGTAGACGCTTTCGGAGGTGGACAGGGGTCAGCATGGTAGCTCTTCTGTAGGATCAGACCAGACAGGCTAGCCTTCACTTAATGAGCCTTGAGTGCCCATGAACCTGTCGCCGGTTCACCGGTTGCCCTTCCTTTGACCACTTATTTTGATAGGTACTAGCCACTGCATACCAGGAACACCCCACAAGACCATTTTGGAGTTGCTCTGACCCAGTCGTCTAGACATCACAATTTGGCCCTTGTCAAAGTCGCTCAGATCCTTACCCTTGCCCAATTTATCCTGCTTCCAACACATGAAATTCAAGAACAGACTGTTCACTTGCTGCCTAATATATCCCACCCCTTGACAGGTGCCATTGTAATGAGATAATCAATGTTATTCACTTCACCTGTCTGTGGTTTTAATGTTGTGGCTGATCAGTGTATATATATATATGGCCAAATGAACCAATATGCAGTGTGCATGAAGGCTGCTCTAAATGTTGAAAACCACTCACTTATTACAAACTACAGTTCTGTGCAAGGATGTAACCAAATATTCAACGCTAATTATGGTTCCATTGCATTTCATTAAAATGCCACAAACCTGAACATTTCAGATATTAATAGTTGGGTTGGAGCATGATCTGGCTTAGCCAAGCATTTGGATATGCTTGGCTAAGATCCCAAAGTTGGATATTTAGAAAATGAACACATCAAAATGAATGAATAGTTTGCTAGTCGGAACAATCAAATGCACACGTGCACATGAACATTTCCAACATGTTGTTTTTATGTATTCTCATGGCATGAGTATTTTCTATATGTGTAGCTATAAGCATGTCTTCTGATATCATTTACTATATGCAGTGGCCCAAAAAAGTATTTGCACACTTAAAACTACACTTAACATTTTTTTGTTACCTTTTATTAGATAACAATATACCAAAGCATGCATCTTTTTTTTTTTTAAGTAAAATTAGTACAGAGAAAAGCTCAATAGCTGCTGGCAGCACTTGTGTGCATACAACACTTACTTTGATATTTTGTTATGTGATGCAATGAGTTATGCATGAGTTAAGTGTACAAAACTATTTTGGCATTTCAAAGCATGTGAAATGAATCAGGTTATAGTAAAATACAGTAAATGGATGCAGCACAGGGTTGTAGAATGAGCTTTAGTGAACCGATGGCAAGATGCTCGGGAAGGTGCTCTTTAGTCTAGAGATTTCCTGGTTCTGTCTATTTTAAGGAACAACCCATCACTCTGGGGCAGTACACCAGAGAAGATGTATGTGTCTTCTTGTCATATTGTTGTGCTTTTTGCTGTGCCACTTTGCAAGAAGAGAGCATCAATGGTGCACAAAAATGCACATTAGGTTTCACTTAAAGGAATATTCTGGGTTCAATACAAGTTTATCTCAATCGACAGCATTTGTGACGTAATATTGATTACCATGAAAAATTATTTTGACCTTTCTTTAAAAAGTTAAAAAACAAGGTTACAATGAGGCACTTACAATTGAAGCCATTGGGGTCATTGTTTGGAGGGTTTAAAGGTGGAAATGTGACGCTTCTAATTTTATAAAAGCACATCCATTAATCCATTAGAACTCATGTATTATTACATTAGTCGTTTTTATGGTCTTGTTTAGGGCTTACAGCGTTATGTCATCATAGCAATGAAGCTGTAAGATTGGATATAACTTTACACAGACAAGGTTAGCAAGGGCTTTTATCACAGTGAAATCATGTCAACATGCATGTTCTTTACGTCTTGTGGCAATACTTTTGAAACAGTGATAATTTTACATTTACAGAATGGCCCCAATTCACTTCCATATAGCAAAACACCAAAAACCACCCAGAACACCTTTGCAACTGCATAACAACGCCCTGGCAACCACTCAGAACACCTTTGCAACTGCATAGCAACACCATGGAAACCACTCAGAACACATTTGCAACTGCATAGCAACGCCCTGTCATCCACTCAGAACACCTTTGCAACTGCATAGCAACGCCCTGGGAACCACTCAGAACACCTCTGCAACTGCATAGCAACGCCCTGGGAACCACTAAGAACACCTTTGCAACTGCATAGCAACACCCTGGGAACCACTCAGAACACCTTTGCAAATGCATAGCAATGCACTGGGAACCACGCAGAACACCTTTGCAACTGCATAGCAATGCCCTGGGAACAACTCAGAACACCTTTGCAACTGCATAGCAACACCATGGCAACCACTCAGAACACATTTGCAACTCCATAGCAACGCCCTGTCATCCACTCAGAACACCTTTGCAACTGCATAGCAACGCCCTGGGAACCACTCAGAACACCTATGCAAATGCATAGCAATGCCCTGGGAACCACTCAGAACACCTTTGCAACTGCATAGCAACGCCCTGGGAACCACTCAGAACACCTTTGAAAATGCATAGCAACACCATGGCAACCACTCAGAACACCTTTGCAACTGCATAGCAGTGCCCTGGGAACAACTCAGAACACCTTTGCAACTGCATAGCAACGCCCTGGGAACCACTCAGAACACCTTTGCAAATGCATAGCAAGGCCCTGGGAACCACTCAGAACACCTTTGCAACTGCATAGCAATGCACTGGCAACCACTCAGAACACCTTTGCAACTGCATAGCAACGCCCTGGGAACCACTCAGAACACCTTTGCAACTGCATAGCAACGCCCTGGGAACCACTCAGAACACCTTTGCAACTACATAGCAACGCCCTGGGAACCACTCAGAACACCTTTGCAACTACATAGCAACGCCCTGGGAACCACTCAGAACACCTTTGCAACTGCATAGCAACGCCCTGGGAACCACTCAGAACACCTTTGCAACTGCATAGCAACGCCCTGGGAACCACTCAGAACACCTTTGCAACTACATAGCAACGCCCTGGGAACCACTCAGAACACCTTTGCAACTACATAGCAACGCCCTGGGTACCAGAACACCTTTGCAACTACATAGCAACACCCTGGGAACCACTCAGAACACCTTTGCAACTACATAGCAATGCCCTGGGAACCACTCAGAACACCTTTGCAACTACATAGCAATGCCCTGGCAACCACTCAGAACACTTTTGCAACTACATAGCAACGCCCTGGGTACCAGAACACCTTTGCAACTACATAGCAACACCCTGGGAACCACTCAGAACACCTTTGCAACTACATAGCAACGCCCTGGGAACCACTCAAAACACCTATGCAAATGCATAGCAATGCACTGGCAACCACTCAGAACACCCTAGCATCGAAACGGCAACTTTTGCACAGGTACCCACTCACATTTCTCTCAGAAAATCGAAAACTCTCTCTCTCTCTCTATACAGTATACTGTATATATATAGGTGCATGCATATATGATTTTGCATCTTGCAGAAAACTCCTCTTACCAGATTTCTGTGGGACCTGGTCTCCATGGCAACCAGAAGTTATTGGTCCACCTTGATGTTTCTGTAGGTAACAGTGTGTGCTGTTTGGCCATATCTGTCCCTTCAACTTTTGAAAATGTTTGCCTTGCTCTCAGCTAGTCTAGTTTTTTGGTTTGATGGTGATGACAGACTGCTTCTCTTGTTGGTCACTTTTCGACCTGCTTAATCATCATTAATAGATCATTCTGGTTGTAATATGATTGATTGTACCCATAATAGATTTTGTGCAGGCAGCGATCAGTCTAATGCTAAAGATAACTTTACATGTTTTAAATGTTGCACTGCCCCCTACTGACTGACACACATGATATATAATGCCTTCATTTATAAATATACTTTCACACTGGGACACACTTATTTAGTGTATCATATGATGTCAAATGATATGATGCACGAAAAGATGTACGGGACCATCAGATCATGTTACGGAACCTAAAATAATTAACTTGTAATTTGCCTATTCCTCAAACATCACACATCTATGATCTGATCTATAACCAAATATACTGTATATATACCCATCATATTATTTCTTGGAAGTATTTAAATAATTTGAAGCACCTTTGGCAGCAATTACAGTGATTAAAATCTTTTGGGTATGATGTAACAAGTTTTGCACACCTGGATTTGGGGATTATCTGCTGTTCTTCTCTGCAGATCATCTCTAGCTCTGTCAGGCTGGATGGCGAGATGTTCGATTGGGTTCAAGTCCGGTGTCTGGCTGGGCCACTCAAGGACATTCACAGAGTTGTCCCAAAGCCACTCTTGCGGTGTCTTAGCTGTGTGCTTAGGGTCATTGTCCTGATGGATGGGGAACCTTCGGCCCAGTCTGAGGTCCCGAGCGCTCTGGACCAGGTGTTCATTAAGGATATCTCTGTATTTTGCTGTGTTCAGCTTTCCTTCAACCCTGACCAGTCCCCAGTACCTGCCACTGAAAAACACATCATGCCCACCATGCTGCACCGTTGGGATGGTATTGTGCAGGTGATGAGCGGTGCCTGGTTTCCTCCAGACATGACGCTTGGCGTTGAGGCCAAACAGTTCAATCTTCATTTCATCAGACCAGAGAATTTTGTTTCTCACAATCTGAGAGTCCTTTAGGTGATTTATTTATGTGTCTTGCACTGAGGAGATGCGTCCGTCTGGACACTCTGATCGGTGGAGTGTTGCATTGATGGTCGTCCTTCTGAAAGTTTCTCCCATCTCCACACATGATCTCTGGAGCTCAACCAGAGTGACCATCGGGTTCTTGGTCACCTCTCCTACCGAGGCCCTTCTCCTCTGATTGCTCAGTTTGGCCGGGCGTCCAGCTCTAGGAAGAGTCCTGGTTGGTTCCAAACTTCTTCCATTTATGAATTATGGAGGACACTGTGCTCTTGGGAACCTTCAGTGCACCTGAAATCTTTTTGTAGCCTTCCCCAGATCCGTGCCTCGACACAATCCTGTCTCTGAGCTCTGCGGGCAGTTCCTTTGTCTTCATGGCTCGGCTTTTGCTCTGATATGCATTTTCAGCTGTGAGACCTTATATAGACAGGTGTGTCTTTCCAAATCATGTCCAATCAATTTAATTTGCCACAGGTGGACTCAAATCAAAATGTAGAAACATCTCAAAGATGATCCAGAGAAATGGGATGCACCTGAGCTAAATTTCAAGTGTCATAGCAAAGGGTCTGAAAACTTTATGAATGCACTGTATGTATATATATGTATGTATATGTATATAATGAAGTTAAAGATTGCTCAACTGATTTTGATGAAAATTTGTTATACAATAGAAACGCTTAAATTGAAAAACTAGATTGAAATATTTTTTGAGAGCACATTTAAACCCCAAATTCTCATTACCGTAATGCATCAGAATGTTTTTTTTTTGTTGTTGTTGTAATTATCGTTCTTTATAATGATTAATCCTATTCAATTCTCATTAAAGTAATATAGTATTTTATATAAAAAAAATCTTAATTTGTGTTCTTCAGTAGAAAGAAAGTCATACACATCTGGGACAACATGAGGGTGAGTAAATGATGAGAGAATTTACCTTTTTGTGTGAACTTCATTTAAATAAAGGGATACTTCACTCAAAAATAACAAATTCTGTGAGAAGTTGTGTCTAAATAAATGAAAAATGCAAATGTTTTTATTCTTATTCTTATCATCATCTCATGACAGAAGTCATAACGGTCTTAAAAAAAAAAAAGTTCCTTAAAATATAATTACTTATGTAATTAGTTGGGGTGAAATTTGACTCTGACATGTTCTTTACATGTTTAATGAGATTCACACTGATCTCCTTTTGTCATGTTCTACCTGAAAGTGCAACTATTGAAAGTGGACAGCAGGTGGTGCACTTGTCTTGTATTTTCCCACTCGAGAAAGTTCAACAGAGGCTTTATAGTGGAGTAGCTTAAAAACACACAAACTCAAAAGAGTGAAGTGTCCAGAGAGGACAGTGCATCGGTCACAGACAGAAAGTTTATATGCATGTGTGAAGTGTTTGTGGTCAGTTTGTAGGGCAGGAGGAGACGACTGCTGCTGTCTGTTGAAACCCTTTCTTTGTCTGACCTCTCACACACAGTGACACTCACACACACACAACATCAGTGTAAAATGCTACTGAATGGTGTCATAAATACCACAAGAATGTTGAGCAGCTTATACAGAGCTGAGAAACACACACACACACACACACACTCACACACCCACTCACATGCACACATACACGTACACACACAGACACACATACATACCCAAATACACACACTCACATGCACACATAACACACACACACTCTCACATACACAAACATGGGCGATATTCATTGAGAAATGACTCTATTTTCAGGCATATTACGAAAACACTTGGACATGGCCACAGCCACATGTGTGATTCAAAATCCTTTGAGTCTGTGATCAATAGTCCCAGTTGCCCTAAGACTATAAAAACAATACATTCTACGATTTATTAAATGATTTATGTAAGCATGATGCATTTCACTGGGATTTTTCCACTCATCGACTTGAAGACCCCTAAAATACAAGAGTACAAGAAAACCGACCAAATCAAATCATAAAAATCAAAGAAGTTGAAAGTGAAAAGCTCATTTCCACAGATGCTCGGTGGGATGGAGCGGTGCGTTTTGTTTTGGACACTCCAGGACATTAACCTTCTGGTTTGAAGCCACTTGCATGTGGTTTTGGCTGTATTTTTTGGTCCGCTGTTGTGTTGAAAGGGCGAATAAACTTCCCAGTGCTCTTGCAGATTGTGGCACATTTTACTCCAGGTTTTCTCTCGGTTCTGCTCCAATCATTTCCCCTTCCATCTTTATGAGTTTTCCAGTCCATGCCACAACGAAACATCAACAAACACACATGCTTCAACTAACGTCCTACACGAGCGGTGTGCTGTTTCTAATGTCGGTGTTACACACTGTGGCTAGAAATGAGATCAACATTGTTTAATTTTAGACTTATCAGACCTTTGAATCTTCCTGCAAATTATGGAGTCCCTCAAGTGCCTTTTGGTCAAACTCAGAGAGAGTTTAATTAAAGGCTTATTAAAGAGATTCAACTGCTGTCTTCACTTGTGTTCCACAGAAAGGTTTGGAACGACATGAGGGTGAGTAAATGACAGAATTGTAATTTTTGGGGCGAACTATCCCTTTTGTCTTCATGCATATGATGCACTAAAGCACTTTAAGAGGTCCCATAAGCATTTTGGTTGTCTTCTTGCCCAGACTCTCAGTTCAGGAAGATGTCCAGTTCTGGGCAGATTCAAAATTGTTCCACATGTTCTCATGTTTTTTGAGTGCTTTGAGGTGTACTTGTCTCATTGCTTCGGAAAATGCCTTTCCTGAATTGTGAGCATTGTCTTAATTCACGTCTAAGTGTTTAAATGTCTAAGTTTTCCTTTGAGCTACAGTATTTTATGTTGATAAAATCACAGGTAAATACACCATGGATCCATATTGCTCGTAGTCCTTTTTTAATATAAATCTCCACCTTTAACCAGCCCAAACCAGTAGGTGGCGATATGCACAAAGAATTTGAATCACCAAAAAACAAAAGAAGAAGAATGTGAAAGTGAAAGTGGTGATTTATAGTAAAAAAAAGGATCAGTTTCTCACCCATACCGATCATATGACTTCTGAAGACACGGATTAAACCACTGGAGTCGTATGGATTACTTGTATGCTGCTTTTATGTGTTTTTTGGAGCTTCAATGTTCTGGTCACCTTTCCCTTCCATTGTATGCACATAAAAAGCTGAAATATTCCCCTAGAAATCTCCATTTGTGTTCTGCGGAAGAAAGTCATACATATCTGGGATGGTATGTTGGTGAGTAAATGATGTTTTGGGTGAACTGTTCCTTTAAAAAGTCCTGAATATTTGTTTTAAAGGTATCTCTTAAAGGGTGTTCGCTGCATATCGCGCAACCGTTTTGAGGTCCGTTCTGCATAACCTGCCGTCTCATTTTAGCTTATCACGGCCATTTCGGCCTGTTTCACGGCTGGCCCACCTGCCCCCTCGATTCTCCCGATGGCCAATCCGCCCCTGATCGGACCCAAAGTGCGTCGGCCCACCGGGAAAATGCCCGGTATGCCAGATTACCAGTCCAGCCCTGGTGTCATTACGTCTTCTGCAGTAACGGAAGTCAATCCCTTCTATGGTATATACCTTTAATTTTTCATTTGCTATCTTAGATATTTAATCACTTGGCTGCAGAACCCCATTGCAATGCTCAAGACCAGTAGCGTGAAATTTATCCATGAGTTGCGGAATTCTGTGATTAATTCCGGCCTGTTACTCGTGCGTCACGATATCATTATTCTGATTATGATAGTTGATTTGATTGTTAGACACACGCCGCATCTGCCTTGAGTTTGTCTCGTGTTTTCGGTTCTCGTTAAGTTGCGTTCACACTGCCAGCGACATGCAGGGACAAAACGACTTCAATGAGAGCTGGCGACGGCGACCGTTGGCGACTGGATGTGGCTGTATCCATCGACGCAACAAAGATGAGAATTGTTTAACTTTATGCAAATGAAGAGCGACTTTCGGGAGTGACAGCTATTACGAATGAAGACGGTAGAGCTCACGTGATCCAAATATATTAATAATAATATTAATTGTAAACAGTGACTCTCCATACACAAGTGACCTAACCGCCAGCCACTGGCAACATGCAGAGACAAAGTAGCTGGCAGTGTGAACGCACCTTTACGCGCACCATAGCGCGCGAACATTCAGATGATTCACGGGAATCAACGACTTGAACGAATCGCAGAATTGATTTTTTTCGTGCCGGTGGAATGGCACCAGACCAGAACTAAACACGCATGACTCATGAGGAGGAGAGAGATGTCTGACACCAAACCATCAACCACTTTTGTCTGTATCTCAAAACAAATGAACTGATGTGCAGGGGGCGGACTTGGAAGTGAAACCGGCCCTCCTGTCTGGGGGTCCTGTCATTTTCTGCATATCGTGGCGCCGTTTTGCGGCCCTTTTCAGCCAGTTGCGGTCCGTTCGGCATAACGCGGTGGCACATTTCAGCTTATCGCCGCCCGTTCGGCCTCGTTTCGCGGCCGGCCCACCGGGAAAAGCCCCGGTTCTCCCCATGGCCAGTCCGCCCCTGCTCATGCCTACCTGGCGCGTGCAGCAGTGTTAAAGCCAATCTGACTCAAAAATGTTACTGATTCGGAACCCTACGAAGCCTAAAATGACATATGCGTCACAAATGCTCATCTTTGTTCATTTGAGCATCTTTGATGAATTATTGAATTCATATTGAATTATTATTATTAAGATTAGAGCGCGCGTTCGCATTTTTTTTTTTATTATTATTTTAGCGCGCGCACAGTACTGACTCAAAAATGCTACTTAAACCTAAAATGCCATATAGGCTACGTCAAAGATGCTCTAATGAACAAAGATGAGCATCTTTGACGCATATGGCATTTTAGGCTTTAGTAGCATTTGTGAGTCAGTATTGTGCGCGCGCTAAAACAATAATAAAAAAAAAAATTGCGAACGCGCGCTCTAATCTGGCAAAAGGAAGGCTTAAACATGTCGTTTAAACTAGATGTATTTATATATGCTCAACACTGCTAAATGTAAAATGATCAATGCTTTTCCATTTAACAAACTGTTTCGTTTAAAACGTATGAATTCTGTTTTGATTCTACGCTTCATTCACTTCATTCATTTTAATTAAAAATGTAACTTTTATTTTGAATTCATAATGTGTGCAATATATTAAAATTGCTTAATTTAATTTAGTGGAATGCACTTTGATGCACTTAAACTCTGTAGTCTCCACTGGTGTTGTATGCAATGCGTCGCGCGCCTTGGATGACTTAAATTGATGTCTAGGTAGGCAGCTCACTAGGTTTTGAGCACAGTCCATCGCTCTCTTTCTCTCTCTCCAATGCAGTTTGTGTCTGGACCTGTGAGAGAGTGTGTGTGTGTCAGTGTGTGTGGAGCGGTGATGGTGTATGGAGAGATCTCATGAACGGAACGGATCCTTTCGGATGAGAGGGGCGGACTGTGAGTTTGCATGCATCACAAGACAACAGGACCTCATAAGAAACGATCTGGATTTATTTTCCACACATCTGTGCTTGTGTTTGAATGAGGTTCAGAGATTTAGACTCAGACCAGGTAAGTTCTCACAAACAATTCAGTTGGTAACAGCATCACGCACTTTAGAGTCATGCATGGAAATATATATCCTAACTTATGTATTAGAGTTATTATTCATGTGAGCTAGAGCTTTGCTGATCACTATTTTCATTAAAACTATCTGACTAAACATTTCCATACAGAAATCGGATAAAGGCCAGAGCACATGTAAATATGCAATATATATTTAATCCAAAATATATTTTTATATATGTTACATTTGTAATTTTTATTTCGTATAAATACTGGTGGAATTTGAATATTTACATTTATGCTCAAATAGATGAACAGTGATTTTTATATGGGAAATATCACATTTCTGTGTGGGTTAACACTGATTCCCTTTATTTATTTGTCTATTTATCACGTTAACCACATAATTTTTGCCAAATATTATACGACTATACAAATTCACACTGTGTGGTATTGTGGAGCAAACTTAGGTTGTGGTTGTATGTTTTAGTAAGGGCAAATAAAATACATTTCAGATGCAGTTAATGCCTTGATTTAAAGGTACAGTGCACCCAATAATGTACATTCTCTCATTATTTACTCACCCATCGCGCTGTTCCAGATGTCTATGACTTTCTTTCTTCTGCAGAACACAAATGAAGAATATTTCAGCTTTGTAGGTCCTCACAATGCAAGTGAATGGTGACTAGAACTTTGAAGCTCCAAAAAGCACACAAAGGCAGCATAAAAGTAATTCATACGACTTCTGAAGTGATCCAGTCTCCAAATTTTGGTTGAGAACAGACCAAAATATAACTTATTTAAATCTAGACATACGTAGTCTCCTTGGCAGTAGTGATTTCAGGCTCTATTACACTTCCTAGCACCATCTAGCGCTCTGTTTATGCGTCAAGCACTAGGAATGGCACGATATTCAGTGAAAAAGAAGTTACATTTTGGTCTGTTCTCACCCAGAATCGATTGGATGTCTTCAGAAGTCATGGATTAAACCACTAAAGTCTTATGGATTACTTGTATGCTGCCTTTATTGGCTTTTTGGAGCTTCAAAGTTCTGGTTACCATTCACTTGCACTCTATGGACCTACAGAGCTGAAATATTCTTCTAAAAATCTTCATGTGTGTTCTTCAGGTGAAAGAAAGTCATACACATCTGGGACGGCACGATGGGTGAGTAAATGATGAGAGAAGTTACATTTTTGGGTGAACTATCCCTTTAAGAGTAATTCTTATGTAAACTGTTTAATTGTTATTAATTAACCACCAAGTGCATGACTTAATATATACATTTAAAAAAATGTTTTTTATTAAACATTATTAAAATAATGAGAGTTTTTGGCAGTCAGAGCAGCCCCCAGGAGCCAAATCCTTTCAGGGGCCGCAGAGACAGGTAGGCAAATGAGAGATTTATTTTTTAATCTTCTTCTTTTTTTAATCTTGGCTGATTCAATCGTAATTTTACCGAGCAAACGGTGCACTCCTAGTGGTGTTTCATTCCCGGTCCGTGAACGATGCCAAGCAAAGCAACTCTTCGCGAGTCGTCTCAGGTATGCGTGACACCGTTGAGGTTTCTGCCTTCCCTGATGGACGTGTCACACACGTGTACGTGTATGTGTGTGTGTGTGTGTGGATTCCTGTGATTTTATGGGAGTGAACCCCTCTCTAGTTTCCCTGAGGTCACAGATGAACTGCTGAGTTAAACTTTGAGGAAACCGTTTACGCCAAGCTCAGTTTACAGATCTGGCCCGCCGCTGGCCTTAAAGAACCAGGGAAAACCGTTTCAGAGCTGTCAAAACAAAAAACATTGTATTTGACAGTGAAGTCAGATAAAGAGAGAGAGATCTGATCAGCAAACCGTGTGTTCGTTTGTTTCCTGACCTACTTGCACCATCCGAGCTCTCTTTGCCAACAGCACATCTTTAAAGGGTTAGCCCTAGTTCATCGAAAAATGAAAATTCTGCCATCATTTATTCACCCTCATGTCCTTTCAAACCTGTATGACTCTCTTTCTTCTGCAGATCACAAATGGAGATCTTAAGGAGAATGTTCAGGAGCGGTCATGCTCCAAAAGGGATGAAAAAAGCACCATAAAAGACCATAAAAGTGGCTCATATGACTCATGCATTATATTTCATGTCTTCTGAAGCCATATGACAGCTTTGTGCAAGAAATAACTGAATCTTAAGTATATAATATATCCTTACATTTCAGTCTGTTCGACACACAAAGCTATCCCATGCCTTCAGAAGACTTGGAATATAGTGCATGAGTCGTATACGGTGTACTGATACTATACAACTGGATATTCTCCTAACCACCTCCTTTTGTGTTCCAAGGAAGTCATACAGGTTTGGAACAACACGAGGGTGTATAAATGACAGGTTTTGTTTTATTTACTAATGTACTGTCTCTTTAAATAACACGCATCACGCTGCTGTGTTTTGATGCATTCTGTTCCAATGATGTGTGCCTTGATGAACAAGCATCTTTGCATTGTGATTTGCTGTAATGATTGCAACATTAGAACAGAGTTTCAGCTTCAGTGAAAAGTTTGGATCCAGAGTAGTCTTGGCTCGGTCCACCTCAGCAGCTAAAGTCAACATGGCCTATATTTCACTCTCCACCTCTTCCAGCAAAAGAAGCCTCATCTGTGTGTGTGTGTGTGTGTAGATGTCATCCTTCAATATATTTAACAATATATTTAAAGTTTATTGCAAAATATTCAGATAAACACAAATACTTTACATAGTTTGAGAGTGTAAGCAGAGTGACTCAATTGCATCATGGGAGTGGGCGGTCGCTGCAGAGCACTTTTGTTGCAGCTTGCATACCATTACTCTCTGATTGGTGGATCTTTCTCATCAGGATTCATGGGTAGTGTCGTTTTTCACCAGGAATTACGTTACTAAACATGATTTTTCAAGCGTGAAGCTGAAATAACAGAAGTATATACCATCGATTAACAACCTCAG
>NC_068317.1:33794323-33811823 GCF_025860055.1 Xyrauchen texanus | reverse complement strand
CAGCCATGAAAAAAAACCTCCACAAGTCTGGTTCATCATTGGGAGCAATTTCCAAATAACTGAAGGTACCACGTTCATCTTTACAAACAATAGTACACAAGTATAAACACCATGGGACCACACAGCCATCATACCGCTCAGGAAAGAGACGCATTCGTGTGAAAAGTGCAAATCAATCCCAGAACAACAGCAAAGGACCTTGTGAAGATGCTGGAGGAAACAGGTGGATGAGTATCTAGATCCACAGCAAAATAAGTCCTATATGGACATAACCTGAGAGGTTGCTCAGCAAAGAAAGAAGAACTGCTCCAAAACTGCCATAAAGAAGTCCGACCACAGTTTGCAAGTGCACATGGGGACAAAGATCTCACTTTTTGGAGAAATGTCCTCTGGTCTGAGATATCAGTTCAAGATATGACTAATGACTATTGTTATGTTTGGAGGAAAAAGGGTGAGGCTTGCAAGCCGAAGAACACCATCCCAACCGTGAAGCATGGGGGTGGCAGCATCATGTTGTGGGGGTGCTTTGCTGCAGGAGGTACTGGTGCACTTCACAAAATGATGTGGATATATTGAAGCAACATCTCAAGACATCAGACAGGAAGTTAAAACTCATCGCAAATGGGTCTTCCAAACGGACAATGGCCCCAAGCATACCTCCAAAGTTGTGGCAAAATGGCTTAAGGATAACAACATCAAGGTATTGGAGTGGCATCACAAAGCCCTGACCTCAATCTGATAGAGAATTTGTGGGCAGATCTGAAATAGCATGTACGAGCAAGGAGGCCTAAAAACCTGACTCAGTTACTCCAGTTCTGTCTGGAGGAATGGGACAAACAATTCCAGCAACTTACTGTAGAAGCTTGTGGAAGGATTCCCAAAAAGTTTGACCCAAGTTAAACAATTTAAAGGCAATGCTAACAAATACTAACAAAGTGTGTGTTCACTTCTGACCCGCTGGGAATGTGATGAAAGAAATAAAAGCTGAACTTGCTACTTTATTCTGACATTTTACATTCTTAAAATAAATTAGTGATCCCAACTGACCTAAAACAGGGAATGTTTTCTATCATTATATGTCAGGAATTGTGAAAAACTGGGTTTAAATGTATTTGGCTGAGTTGTATGTAAACTTCTGACTTCAAATGTAAATATATATATATTTAAGATTTAAGCATTTAAATATCATTACAAATGTTCTTTAATATATATAACATTTTAGTAATATATATTTATTAACTTTGTATTAATTTAAACAATTTTAATAGTTTATAATTTTTAATTTAAAATATTTTAATATCAATATTTTTTTAAATAATTCTAAAACAATTATTGTAAGTATTTAAATAAAGTTTTACTTAAAAATATTTTATTAATTCATAATTTTAATAAAACATTTTCTTTGATGATGCTCCTAAAAGAAAACATTTGGCATCTTTACAATTAAAACACAACAAAAAACATTATTTTATTTATGAATCATTTTAACCGAGGAGATCTCGTAAGGGCGGTTGCAGATTTATTGAATTTCTGGAAGCAATTTTGTCTCCAAAGTACAGCTAAAAGTCAAAACACAAAACTGTGATGCAACACATGATGCATGAAAAATGATCTTCCAATCACTTTTAGGCAATCAGTGTGTGACCGGGTTACCATGTGCGTTTTGTGAGTGTGTGTGTGTGTGTGTGTTGTAAGGATCGGGTTTGCTGTTTTAGGTAGGGCTGGGTTGGGTCAATGCTGTGAGTGTGTATGCGTGTGTGTGTGTGTGTGTGTGTGTGTGTGTGTGTGAAGGAAGGGTCTGGCAGCATTCTTTTACACAGTGGTTTTCTTTCCACTCGTTCACTGAGGTTTATTAATGAGAGACGAGGTTCACACACACACAGTGTAGTCCCTGCTCACTTCATGAATGGATAAACATGTATTTAACTTGTCATTTTGTTGCATGTGGCTTTCTTCAATCTAGCTATTAAAATGTTGCCTTGTGGTGACCTTCTAGACATATTATGTCAGGTTATGAAGGAAAAATAATAAAACAACTCCATTCGAGATCCATTTTTAAAGTGCTTACAAGACAACATTGCAATGAAGTTCCTATATCTAATTATAATCTGGTTTAGTAGTGTTTGCTAAGGCATGCATCACTATTACTACTGCTTATATTCAGGTTAGAGATTTAAATAAACCTCTAAAACTATGAAGTACATTTCTGCAATTAATTCAGCCATTAATGCATAACACAATTAATCAACAACATTATTTTAGTCTATTTTTAAGATTTACACATTTTAATTTCATAACAATATTCCGTCTTATTATCTTAACAGAATTAAATTAATAAAAGATATATTTTTTTTTTTTATACATTACTCAAATTGATTGGAATGAATTTTCAAAGAAAATGTAAATGCGTAAATCTTTAAATTATATTTTGAGTGCATAAATACTTGATTCATACTTTGTTTAATAGTCACTTTCAGTCTTTTATGTGCTTTATACATTTTATGGTATTTAAGATTAAAGTTTAACCCTCGGAAACCCAAGCATCGACATCGCCATGATCCAACCGGTTCCGAGGTGAATCAAGACATCACAAGCTTTGATTTGAAGTGTAAAATTATTTGGAAATCGGACAAAAAGGCAAAGGTAAAAGACTGGGAACTTAGCGTCTTTAACGCGGGAATGAACTACAATTCCATGAAACATTCCGAGTGACATAATCCAATAAAAAACAATGGACAAACACGGTAGGTCTGTTTTAAAGGTTTGTAAGGTTCCCCTTCCCCTGTCCGACTAGTGAGGGGGGTTCTGGAGGTTCCGGGACGCTCCCGAGCCCTCCCTTAGACCCTCCACTGGCTCCTATCAAAAAGTAAAAAACCTGTATCCATCTGAGCATTTTTAAGCACCAATTCCAGATTGATCAGGATGGATTTATCCGAGTTGCATTTCAAGTTTTGTTGTTTCTATAGATTTTAATGGTAATGTGAAGCATGTAAGAGCTTTTGCAGTCAGTACTTGAGGGGCCATTCGCACCGGAGCAAAGGGGCCATAGCAGAAAGAGCCACATTGATATTCACATCACACACACTCAGTGACAGGTCCTAAGAGACGAGATTTTACTCTGGTTTCATGGTTCATCGCTCTTTGTAGTCCTGTGATTCAGTGTAATTCAACTCAGATACACACTAATGTCAAACTGTTTCTCATTAATTGTACACAGAACTCATCACATCCCCTCCGGCAGATCATATGTGTGTCAACGTACCTGTCAAAGCATCAAGAGCATTTGAGAGTATCGAGTTTTAAACATTTGGTGTCTGTTTGGAGCATGGCAGATAGGATGTGGAGCGGACTCTGACCACAGAAGTGTTAGTATGCTTTAATTTGTTCTTGCTTTGTTTTGAGAGAAGAGAAAAATCAGCATTTACAGAAATGTTTTCATGCATTGGGTGTCTGCTGTAAAAGTATAAAAAGCACTTTCAATGAGAACATTTAAACCCCCCTGGCCTCCATCGGCCTCAAAAACTCCCCAAGAAACCATGAGGAATCTAAACAGGGCAAAACCGGTGTTTATCAAGACTAAATTAACCCATCAATTAGATCCTTGATGTACATTTCAACATTTATGGCATTCCTAAAATGGCTCATTTGGTTGAAAACTTCTATAAATGTGCACTTAGTCATTTCTTAGTATGATGAGCATAAATTCACAATGGATTCTTTGTGGTTATTTTAAATTGATGGTGTTTATCAAGGTACGTTTTTCAATGTTGTTACTGCTCAAAGCGAGCTTTCATGCACAAACACCGCTCACATTCCAATACATGTGTTGGACATTAATCTGACATCACTGAATGTATGATTGCATGTGTTAATAGCTGCAATGTGCATGAGATTACTACTTTAAATAACTACTATAGATAGCTATACATATATAAAGGAGCTATATGAGAGAATAGGGCTAGTTCTGTCAGGAAGACTCGCAGACTTGAGTGAAATTTAAGATTTATTTGATGAATATAAAACAGAAATGTGGTGTCTCTCATTGGCGTAAGCCCCGTCTGGTGGTCCGAAGAAGTTGTACTCAGAACCGTCATATCCTGCCGGAGGTAGGAGGCAGGGGCGAGGAGCCTACCCCCATGCAGGACGGGACTCAACAGGTGGTGCTGGGGTGGAGGAGGTTGTAGCAATGTGATAGATTGTGAGCAGACTTATAAAGCAACGGCTTACATGTGATTGGCTAAGAGTTACCCAGCTAATGCTGCGATGATGTACAGCTGCTAGTCTTCCCGCTAGAACTACGCTGCGCTTACATTACCTGTGAATGTTAATCAGGGTAGGTGTAGTTTTGAAAGTCACTTTCTGTACCCATACCTTAAGGTTTTATAGAACATTTCCACCATTATTGCCCCGAAAATGCATGTTTTGGGTCATGTTGCCATACTATATGGAGTAAGTTGTCACAATGGAGCCTATCAGGCTTTTGAGGTTATATAGTTTGACAAAACAATCCATGAAACAGCAAAGATGTAAAAGTTTGCTTAATGTGGACAAATAACAAGCCATTGTTTTGAACTGCAAAAAATATAACGTGTAATAAAATGATATCACATGTGACAACTTTCCCCGACATTATGACTATATGACCTGATATTTAAGAAAAATACCCTTATCCTTAGAAATGCAGTTCAACCTTTTGGTTAAATCTACTTTCATACATTTACATTTATGCATTTGGCGGACGCTTTTATCCAAAGCGACTTACAGTGCACTTATTACAGGGACAATCCCCCCCGGAGCAACCTGGAGTTAAATGCCTTACTCAAGGACACAATGTTGGTGGCTGTGGGGATCGAACCAGCAACCTTCTGATTACCAGCTATATGCTTTAGACCACTACACCACCACGTGAACATAAGATGGATTATTAGGAGGATAGAGTTCACAAAAACAAAACAATGTTCGCATAATGAATTTACCTGGTTCATTACTCGTATTGGGGTAGTTCCGAGAAGAAATGTCCTCTGGGGGGCGCTAAAAGGGAGTTAAATGTTCTCCCATAGGGGTCAACAAAACCTAAAATGAACCGATAGTTTCAAATCAAAATCAATAAAAGCAATAAAAATATGAGATGAAAAAAAGAACACAACCACACCATTTAAGTCTTTGTTGTTTTAGAGCCTCTAGTGGTCATTTCACCAGAAAACTGGCATGTTGTTATTCTAAGAGACCAGGTTGGTCCCCTATATTAAACATAAAACTCACTCGTCTCTTTATACAGTGTTAGATGTGATGCTCTTTTTCTTAGTTTGATTTATTAACGTATTTTCTGCCTTTTTCTTTGCAGGTGCACACTGCCGAGGATTCTTTCCAGAAAAGTCGTCTATCTACTGGACAGTTTCTGGCTGGGCCATTTTTCCCAGATATCACCCATACGCCAGACTCCATCAGACTGACGAGACCGTATTTGTTTATTTGGCTTCCCTCCCTCTACCCATCCATCTGGATTCCTTCCTTCCCATCCCCATCGAACATATATCACCCTCTCCCATCATGTGGAGCTTTCGACACTTCCTCTCTCTCATTAGTGTGTTTCAAACGCTTCCCTGGGCGTCTAGCCACAGTCCCAACCCTTTTGCAGGGCCACAAGTGACACATTCGGACCCCTGCTATGACGAGACGGGTGCCGCCCGGCGTTGTATCCCAGAGTTCATCAACGCGGCGTTCGGGCAGGAGGTCAGCGTGTCGAGCATATGTGGGCGGCCTCCATCTCGCTCATGCAGTTTAGTGGAACGAGACGACCGACCCGCCGTTCGCACGTGTCAGATCTGTGACGCGTCAGATCCTCGTCACGCCCACCCCGCATCCTACCTCACTGATCTAAACTCCGCCCACAACCTCACCTGCTGGCAGTCTGAAAATTTGCATGGCTCGCCGGTGAACATAACGCTCACGCTGTCGCTCGGCAAGAAGTTCGAAATCACGTACGTCAGCTTGCAGTTCTGTTCCCCTCGCCCCGAGTCGCTGGCCATATACAAGAGCATGGACTACGGACGTACCTGGACGCCGTACCAGTTCTACTCGTCGCAGTGTCGTCGCATGTACAACCGACCGAACAAAGCGGCGATCACGAAGCAGAACGAACAGGAAGCGCTATGCACGGATGGGCACACCGATCTGTACCCTCTTTCTGGTGGACTCATTGCTTTTAGCACACTAGATGGACGCCCGTCTGGGAAGGACTTTGACTCTAGTCCCGTCCTACAGGACTGGGTCACCGTTACTGACATTCGAGTGGTCTTCAGTCGCCCACAGCACCCTAGAGTGCCACCTATGTCTGGCCGTGAGAGCGAAGACCCGCTCGGCCCGCCCGGGACGCTGCCTACGTATCATTACGCGGTGGGTGACTTCCAGGTGGGCGGCAGGTGTAAATGCAGCGGTCACGCTTCTAGGTGTGTCCGAGAGAAGGACGGAAGGCTAGTGTGCGACTGCAAGCATAACACAGAGGGTCCGGAGTGTGACCACTGCAAACCGTTTCACTACGATCGGCCCTGGCAACGCGCGACAGCGAAAGAAGCCAACGAGTGTTTACGTAAGTAAAAAGAATTGCACACAGATCCCTTTATCATCATCATTTATGTTGTTTGAAACCCGTATAATTTTTTTACCTATTAATACATTAAGGCTGCGTGGGGCTCAAGTGAATCACGGTTCCCATGGCTGATTGGCTGGATAGCAAATGGCTCGACAGTGATTGGTTGAAGCAACTGCATTTGATTGAACCAATGGAATGGCCTGGAGAGCAAAACACACACGCAAAGAAAAGAAAAACACAGACACATACATCTAGAGGGCGTAACAGTGAATCATTTAAGTAAACTACATCACTTGCATGAAGTCTGAACTAACCGACTCACTGAACCGAAGTCCCCAATGCTAAATATAAGGGTATCATTTATTTTAACTGGTTCCATTACATGACCTCTCTTCATGCCATCTCAAATGCCTATGACTTTCTTTCTTCACCAGAACACAAATTAAGATTTTTAGAAGAATATCTAAGCTTCTTAGGTCCATACAATGCAAGTGAATGGTGACCAGAACGTTGAACCTCTAAAAAGCACATAAAGAGAGCATAAAAGTAATACATACGACTCCAGTGGTTTAATCCATGTCTTCAGAAGTGATATGATAGGTGTGGTGGCAGGGCTGGACTGGGAAGAGAAATCGGCCTGGGATTTTACATAGCAACTGGCCCAAAAGTTGTTGAACAAAAGGCCTTTTCTGCATATTGTGGCGCAGCTTTGTGGTCCGTTCTGCATAACGCGGTGGCTCATTTTAGCTTATCGCGGCCCATTCAGGCCATTTCACGGCCAACCCACTGGCCCGCTCGGTTCTTCCAATGGCTAGTCCACACCTCATCGGCCCCAAAGTGCGTCGGCCCACCGGGAAATTGCCCGGTATGCCAGATTACCAGTCCAGCCCTGTGTGGGGGAGAAACATATCAATATTGAAGTCATTTTTTACTATAAATTCTCCTCCCTTCCCAGTAGGGGGCACTATGCATGAAGAATGTGAATCACCAAACACAAAAGAAGAAGAATGTGAAAGTGAAAGTGAAGATTTATAGTAAAAAGTACTTCAAAATGTATCTGTTTTACACACTTATGATATCGTTGCAGAAGACATAGATTAAACCACTGCAGTATAGATTACTTCTATGTTTCCTTTATGTGCTTTCGGAGCTTCAAAGTTCTGGTCACCATTCACTTCCATTGTATCGACCTACAGAGCTGAAATATTCTTCTAAAAATCTTAATTTGTGTTCTGTAGAAGAAAGAAAGTCATACACATCTGGGATGGCATGAGGATGAGTAAATGATGAGAGAATGTTCATTTTGGGTGAACTGTCCCTTTAAACCCTTTCTCACTGAATTGGCTTTTTCTATCCCAGCTACTCTAGATGTTAAAATTAGAACTGCATCACCAACATTACAATATTTCTGGAGACTATCTCCTCATATCCCACACCAAATATTTTCATTATTCATTATTTAATTGGACTAACAAAAGTTACGAAGACATTACGAAATTAATTTGAAAAGGCAATAGCACTGTATTTACAAAGTGATAAATGGACGCTGCTCACGGAGTTAATAATGCAACATAATGAGGTCACATGACACTACTGTTTTGCATTTTCCTCCCCAATTTGGCATTCCCAAGTCCTCGTGGTGGCATAGTGACTCGCCTCAATCCGAGTGGCGGAGGACGAATCTCAGTTGCCTCCGCGTCTGAAGCCGTCAACCTGCGCATCTTATCACGTGACTTGTTGAGCACGTTACCATGGAGACGTAGCGCGTGTGGAGGCTTCAGGCTATTCTCCCCGGCATCCACGCCCAACTCACCACACGCCCCTTCCGAGAGCGAGAACCACACTATAGCGACCACAAGGAGGTTACCCCATGTGACTCTTCCCTCCCTAGCAACCGGGCCAATTTGGTTGCTTAGGAGACCTGGATGGAGTCACTCAGCACACCCTGGATTCAAACGTGTGACCCCAGTGGTGATAGTCAGCATCAATACTCGCTGAGCCACACACAACCCCATTGTAATGCATTTTGGGTTGAACTATTCCTTTAAGTTAGTAGCGCCACTACTTTTAGCTTACTCCCTAACATCTCCTTTTATTTTATCCACAGAAGAACGAAAGTCATACAGGTTTGAAACAACATGAGTGTAGGTAAATTATGAGAGGATTGTCATCTTTGGATGATCTATTTAAAACATGGCAGTATGTTAATCAGTCTGTTCAATGCACATAGCTAAGGTCAGCTCCTACATAGGCAGCTGCATTCAGCATCCTAACCGTCATCGAACCTCACAAGCAACTGATTTGAAATGCACTATATAGGCAGCAACTCTGTGAGGAACACAACGTGACCCACAAGAATTGATTCCAATAGAGTTTGATGTTAACATGTTGCTAAGCTAACAACACAACACTCTAATAAGCATGCATTTGCATAGAACACAAAAATACTGGGTAAAATAGTAAATAATATAATCAAACAAATGATGTTGGAACAGCCTTCACATCTGGAGCATGTTTATAGCTCCTTAAATAGCTGTCTTGTTAGGCAGCTCACTATGTTTTGGAAGAGTTACAGGGCAGTATAGAGTTATGAAATGATCTCTTGGCAAAAACGTGAAGGTTAATTCTCATCTCATCTCATGTCTGAACCTGATTTATTGAATCTGGAACATTTCAGTATTAATACTGGATGCACTCCATGAAATACATCCAGTCTGAGACAAAAGAGAAATGCACGTTTGCGCAGTCTGTCTTACAGTATGTTCAACTTGATTTAAATGTCTTTCCCGAGGGCAGTCATTATTGTCAGTCTGAGAGTATTACCAATCTAATTAAAGAAATGTTTTGTGCTTTCTTCCAGAATGTTTCCATGAACAATATATAAACCCCACACATGATTCATGATATTACTCTGTTTCTACATATTTGACCTGATCTGGCCTGTTCCGGTGAGTGGCATTATTAAATAAAATAGTTTAAAATAGTCACCAGCGGTAGTCGAAACATGCCATCGATTTGCGGTGAAATTGGATCAAAAGAAGTGAACGTTCGTGTAAGTTTCAGTTTGTGCTTTTGGCTTTAATTTAAGTTGCTAAGAGATATTATGACCGTAATGAAATTATGATGAAGCTATGCACGCTACGATTTGTCTCCTGCCTCTCCTGGAGGACTATGTAGGCTAATATTTAGCTGTTCAAAATACCTTGTAAGAGATTCTTGCTGCTGATGTGTTACTGATCTGCAGCAGCTGCAGAAATGATCTTATCACATTGCAGCAGTAAAATTGTCTGAATGGTGTAAATGTATTAATCTGTATCTCAGAAGAGATATATCGAATCTTAAAGCTCCAGACTGCTGTCCTGACACTCCATTAGTATCACTAATGTCTCCCATAAATCTCTCTGGCTTCTCTAATTCTTCCTGTCCAATCTATCTCCCCCTGCGCTCTTCTAGTGTCTTCTAATGTCTCGCTCACATTCAGACGAGAATGCTGTCATTTTAGTTTTCTTTGCTGTTATGGAACCAGAATTTCATTCCCAGTTCGCTGTGTTTCCTCTCAACTCTCCATGTCTCTCTCTCTCTTCTCATGCCATCTGCTCAGCTCTGGTATGGTGGCCCCGTCTCCTCATGACCCCCACTACATGCTCGCACTCCCTCGTTTTCTCGCCTCGACACATGGCAGGGTCTCCTGCTGATTTTGAGCCCGACCTGGCAGCCGTTCAGTGTGAACTCGTTAAAATCACCCCCCCTTTCAGCTGAGACCGAGAGCACGAACAAGGAGATTAGGAGGGTTAGAAGAACAGAGAGATGTGTGGTGGACCACAAATGAAGGGTCAGACAATCAATTTTTGATTTTTTGAAGAAAACGTTAATGGTGTTTGCAAGTGTAAAACTCACTATTGCTAGGTGGTTGCCCTAGCAACCACCTACCACTATTGTGGTAGTGTTTTGTGTGGTTGCTAGGGTGTTCTGGTGGTTGCTAAGGTGTTGCTTACAGGCCAAAGTCAAAAGAGTACATCTCCAAATATTTAGGACCCAGATTTTATAAAATAAAGAATAAAAAAACATGTCAGGAATGGACATTTGCACTACTATAAAAAAAAAATTTTGTGTAAAAATGCAATTACAGATAATTCTTTTTTACTTGTGTGTATTTCTGCAATCAATCACATTCATCTTTGAAGAATTAACAAATGTCATGACTATTATCACAAATTAGCAATTTCACCGGTAGTAATTCCATTCCTGATATCAAGAATTGACATTTTAACTAGTGAAAACGGAATAGTTTATCTATCATTATATCCTGCGCTTGATTCAATGTCTCACTGGCTTGCGATAGCACACCTCTCCTCAACAAGCCGCATGATTTGAGGCATCATTCATGTCTGTATGGCAACTTACATGCCAAAGATTAATACTTGGGTTTAAGCGTTTAAATTGCTAACCCAAACTATGAGTAATATGCCTTAGCAAACATCACTAATAAAGAGTGTATGTGTGCTAGTAACTGCCACCTGCACCGGACACTGGCCGTCTGAGTACTACTAACCATATCCTCATTAAACACACACACACGCACACGCACACATGTGCCCAGTATTACTGCCTCAAATTTCCTATATGTCACAGACCAAAACATGCTGCTTCCGAAGAAAACTACGCCACACAGAGCGTTAACGATATAAAGCTGTTATGCTGTGAAGCAATGCCATCTAGAACTGGGTCTAGATTTATATATTACCTGAGAGCTCCAGCAATATCTACACGGTCTGAAAGATGCCTGTAAACCAAAAGTACAGAATGCCACCTTTCATGTTTCGTCCGTTTAAACACATGTAACCAATTAAGTAAATTAATAAATAAATAAAAGCACTCTCGGCGCTCTATTACTCCGTTTTATGTGAGCATAAGTATCGTGACATTTCAAAACACATATAAAGCTTATAAAACAGCGTTTAGTCAGAGATCTCCTGAATGAAATAACAGCGGTGCGTCTGTAAGTCATCAACGTTGCTGGACTCGCGCTGGCATCCCGTGCTAAACTTTGAGAGAAGAAATTTCCAGCTGTTGCCCATTTCTGGGAGTTTCGGAGTGAGTCACCTTTTCGACAAGTGAAATGCCTGTGCAGTTGCATTAAATTTTAAAAGATTAAAAACATGTCCACTTAAAGGGCGAGATTGACTTGACTAGTGCAGTGAACAACAATTAAAATTCTTTTATCATTTACTCACTCTAATGTTGTTCCAAATCCATATGACTTTGTATCTTCTGTGGAAACCAAATGGAAAGCCTCTGTCACTATTCACTTTCATTGGATGATTTCTTCATACAGTACAATGAAAGTGAATAGTGACTGAGACTACAATTCTGCCTAATATCTCCTTTTGTGTTCCACAGAGGAAAGAAAGTCAAATGGGTTTGGAACAACAGAGAAATATATATAGAGAATATATCTTGAACTACAGAAGTTCATCAGGACAAACTTTAGGTTGGCTTGAAAAAGCCTAGACTGAAAGTTGATTGATTGATAGAATTTTTAGCTGGGTATTGCTAACATGTTTTAGCATGTTGTTAGCATGTTTTAACACTTTAACAGCTTTTTAATTTGGTTGCTAGGCAGTTACCAGGGAGATACTAACAAGGCTCCATGCTAGCCTGAGTCAAATTACCCAACCCAGAAGTCTCTATGATTTTGTGGTGAAGAGATATGTTTTTGGAACTTGGTTGCTAGGATAACCCCATCTGGTTGCTAGGCAGTTACCTGGGTGATACTAAAAATGTTACTTGCTACCCTGAGTCAGATGACCCATCCTGGAAGTCACTGTGATGTTCTGGTGTTGAGATATGTTTGGTACTTGGTTGCTAGGGTAACCCCATTTGGTTGCTAGGCAGTTACCAGGGTGATACTAAAAAGGTTCCTTGCTACCCTGTGTCAAATGACCCATTCTGGAAGTCACTGTGATGATCTGGTGTTGAGATATGTTTTGGTTCTTGGTTGCTAGGGTAACCCCATCTGGTTGCTAAGCAGTTACTATGGTGATACTCAAAATGCTCTTTGATACCCTGAGTCAAATTAAAGGTACCGGAAGTCTGTATGATGTTCTGGTGCAGAGATATGTGATTTGTTACTTGGTTGCTAGGGTAACCTCATCTGGTTGCTAGGCAGTTACCATGTCGACACTGAAAAAGCTTCTTGCTACCCTGAGTAAATGAATGAAACCGGAAGTGTCTATGATGTTCTGGTGCAGAGATATGTAATTCGTTACTTGGTTTCTAGGGTAACCTCATCTGGTTGCTAGGCAGTTGCCATGTCGACATTGAAAAGGCTCCTTGCTACCCTGAGTAAATGAATGAAACCGGAAGATATATGTTTTGTTACTTGGTTGCTAGAGTAACCCTGCCTGGCAGATTCTAGGGTATTAAAGTGATGTAGTGAAAGAAGAACAAAAAGAGTGGAGTGATGGAAAGATAGAAAAGAAAGTGATGGATGATAGATAGATAGAAAGTATTGAGTGATAGGAAGTAGATTTATCTTATCTTACACAGCTTTGCCTCTTAAGTAAATTTAGCTTGTTTTAAACATGTTTAGACTACGATCAACAGCTGTGTTATGACTTTTACACATTTTCTTAATTCCTTTGGATTCCAAAATCTCTTGGTTTTATGTCGGAGGCAAAAACCCAAAAGATCTGAACTGTGTATGTGAGACTTGTGGCTCTTTCATGTGTGAACAATCTACGCAACAGGAAACGGCTAATCAATTAGAAACACCTGTGAGCCAAATGTTCCGATATTTATGCTCACATAAAACCAGAGATGGAATTTTAAATGAGCTGTTATTCTTAGTTGATAAAACATATGTGTGTTAAATGCACAGGTGACACTCTGTGAAAGGTGTTGTTCTGTTTTGTTTCTATTTGTTAGTGGTGTTTGCTAAGGCATGCATCAGTGTCAAGGATTTGAACAAACCCCTAAACCTAAGTGTCTTTTGTGAAACAACTCATTGAAACACTGTATGTTCACAAAATCTCTATAATCAGACATTGAAAGAGGGACCTGGGCCATATATAGAGGCCAGAATATCATGACTGGGAGAGGTCTTTTGATTTTGGTCAGCTGGCAACCACCTAGCAAACACTAGATATACTCGCAACCACATAGTAAAGCCTAACAACCATATAGAACTCCCTAGCAACCACATAGCTATGCCTTGGCAACCACTCACAGTACTCTAGCAACCACTTAGCAATACCTAACAACTGTCCATATCTCCATAGCAACCACCTAGTAATGCCTAACCACCTCCCATAAAACCCTAGCAAATGTATAGCAATGCCTTGGCAACCACCCGCAACACCCTATCAACCATCTAACAAGGCCTAACAACCATCAAAACACTGTAACAACTTTTTAACAATGCCCTGACCACCCACAACATCCTAGCAACCACCTAGCAATACTTAGCAACTGCATAGCAATGCTTAACAACCACCTATAACACCATAGCAAATGTATAGCACTGCCTTGTCAATCACCCACAACATCATTGTAACCATTTAGCAATGCCTAACAAACTGTAGCAATTGTATACCAATGCCCTGGCAACCATCCACAATATTCAAGCAACCTCTTAGCAATGCTTAACAACCACCCAGAACACCCTAGCAACCATCTAACAAGGTCTAACAACCATCAAAATACTGTAACAACTTTGTACTAATGCCCTGACCACCCACAACATCCTAGCAACCACCTAGCAATACTTAGCAACTGCATAGCAATGCTTAACAACCACCTAGAACACCATAGCAAATGTATAGCACTGCCTTGTCAATCACCCACAGCACCCTTGTAACCATCTAGCAATGCTTAACAAACTGTAGCAACTGTATACCAATGCCCTGGCAACCATCCACACTATTCAAGCAACCTCTTAGCAATGCTTAACAACCACCCAGAACACCCTAACAACCATATAGTAATGCCCTGTCAACCAACTCCAACACCCTAGAAACACCTAAAAACCACCCAGAATGCTCTAGCAAATGTGTAGCAATACCCTGGCAACAACCACAAAACACCATAGCAACTTTATACCAATGCCCTGACAACCACCCACAACACCCTAGCAACCACCTTGCAATACATAGCAACTGCATAGCAATGCTTAAAAAACACACAGACCACCCTAGCAGCCACGTAGCAATGCCCTGACAACCACTCACAATACCCTAGCAACCACCTAGCAATTCCTAAAAACTGCCCAGAACACCCTAACAACCATATAGCAATGCCCTTGCAACAGTGTTATTTATTTGTTAAAATGTTCTTTAAAAGTAGCTAATATTTTGTCATTTTCATTTGATTTAGTTTACTCTGACAAAATGGCATATACATTTTGTTCATTCTCTTCACTGTAATGTAAATTGTTCCTTAAATGTTGTGGATATATTGATGAATCTCATGTATAAATAGAATGCATTTAAATGAGGTATTTACCCAGTTTTAAAGTGGTTTATTCTGCCAGTGTTAGCAAGTTCAACTCGCACACCTCAAGCGCTGTTAAAGAGAAATCCCCAACATACTGGATTAATGGATTAGATTAATCCATATCTAATATCTTCTTCTATATAAAGATTCTCAAGATATTTCTTGTTCTGTTTATATCTTGCACTTTTAATAACTTGCAGTATAATTTTTATCATCATATTTTCATCAACAGTATGCTTTAATACAATTATTTCAACATGATACACCTTTTCCGTCTCGTCTTCGTTATCATTGACAAAATCAAAAACCCTTCGTCAACAAACGTTTTTGTCAGGGATTTCGTTGAGGAGATTAACACCGCCTGGCAACCACCAAAAACACCCTAACAACCATCTAGCAACTGCAGAGCGATGCTTAACAACCACCCAGAACACTCTAACAACCACATAGCAATGCCATGACAACCACACACAACACCCTAACAACCATCTATCAATACCTAACAGCCACTAAAACACCATAGCAACTGTATATCAATGCCCTGACAACCTCCCACAACACCCTTGCAACCACCTAGCAACTGCACAGCTAACTATAACACTCTAGTTACCGCATAGGAATGTCCTGGCAACCACCCAGAACACCCTAGCAAATGCATAGCAACTCCTAACAACCACCCATATCATCCTAGCAACCACCTAGCAATACCAAACAACCACCATTAACACTCTTACAACCTTATACCCTGTCAACCACCCACAACACCCTTGCAACCTCCTAGCAATGTCTTACAGCCACACACAACACTCTAGCAACACCAAACAACCACTCAGAACACCCTAGCAACTGTATAGCAATGCCCTGACAACCACCCACAAAATTCTAGCAACCACCTAGCAATGCCTAACAACCACCCTAAATGCCCTAGCATCCACAGAGCAATGCCCTGACAATGACCCACCACACCCTAGCAACCACGCAGCAATGCCTTAGAACCACCCATTTCACCCTTGCAACTGTATAGCAATGCCCTGACAACCACCCACAAAACTCTAGCAACCACCTAGCAATGCCTAACAACCACCCAAAATGACCTAGCAACCACAGAGCAATGCCCTGACAATGACCCACCACACCCTAGCAACCACACAGCAATGCCTTACAACCACCCATATCACCCTTGCAACTGTATAGCAATGTCCTGATAACCACCCACAAAACTCTAGCAACCACCTAGCAATGCCTAACAACTACCCAAAATGCCCTAGCAACCACAGAGCAAGGCCCTGACAATGACCCACCACAACCTAGCAACCACACAGCAATGCCTTACAACCACCCATATCACCCTGGCAACAGTATAGCAATGTCCTGATAACCACCCAAAACATGCTAGCAACCACCAAGCAATGCCTAACAACCACCCAGAACACCCTAGCAACCGCATAGTATTCCCTTAACAACCACCCACAACATCCTAGCAACACCTAACAACCACCCAGAGCACCCTAGCAACCAATTAGCAATTCCCTGGCAACCAGCGACAAAACACTAGAACTGTAATGTTTTTTTGCACAGGCAGACATCACTGATATGTACAAATCTACTTAGTATTTTTAAATTGCTTGACTATATATCAGTATTATAATAAGGCAACATACGGTGTTATATGTTTGTATATGTGTTCTAATCTGTTCATAAATGCACACTAGATATAATTCCATTTACTGCAATGTATAGTATTTACAGAAATGAAAATGATAGTTCTATGTGTTTTTTAGGTGTAGTTCTGTGCATACCTGTATAGCATGCGCCATCAACCCCATGTTGCGGTTGTACATAAATGAATGTGGAGTTGTGGGTCTGCTGTAACCTCAGGTTAATAGGTTTGAATGCTTTCAGCTGTGTTTGGAAAGCGCTCATAATAGAGAAGGGGTGACGGGTGAAGGAACCTCGGAACAACTTTAGATGAAGCACCACTCTCAAGGCAGAGTCATTTCAGTTTTAGATTATTTTTAATTTCTAATTTATTTGCACTTTGTTCTTCATTGTAGTTTTCATTAGTTTTCACTCTATGACTTTATAATATGCTCAACAATGAAACATTTCTCAGGGCCGTCTTGTGTTAGTGACATTTTCATGGTTTTGCAAAGGTTTTATTTTTTTTAGATTTGGAGTTTTTTTTATTGTTTGTTTAATTTCAGTTTTTCCAATTCTGTCATTTTTTATTTTTCAGTGAACGGAAATGTTTTCAATTAGTTTTCATTTTAGTTGACACTAATAACTCTGGCTCGAGGCATAAGAACAGTCCAGGAAGGGCATGATAGAAAACCTGCGTTTGATTCCACGTCATCCTTGCTTCAACAAGAACACACATCAGAACAGAATCTGTAAATGCCCTAGAAACTGTTCACT
>NC_068317.1:33784323-33789323 GCF_025860055.1 Xyrauchen texanus | reverse complement strand
GTTAATCCCATTTAATGTTGCTTTAAAAATAAATGTTAAATGGAGATCTTAATTTTTATCAAGAATACATTTTGGCTATATAGGGTTTCATTAAAGGTCGACCAATAACGGATTTTGCAGATGCTGATAATTAAGGTGGTGGAAAAGGCAGATAACCAAATAATCAGACTATATATATATATATATATATATATATACAGGTGAAACTCGAAAAATTAGAATATCGTGCAAAAGTTCATTAATTTCAGTAATTCAACTTAAAAGGTGAAACTAATATATTATATAGACTCATTACAAGCAAAGCAAGATATTTCAAGCCTTTATTTGATATAATTTTGATGATTATGGCTTACAGCTTATGAAAACCCCAAATTCAGAATCTCAGAAAATTTGAATATTGTGAAAAGGTTCAGTATTGTAGCTCAAAGTGTCACACTCTAATCAGCTAAACACCTGCAAAGGGTTCCTGAGCCTTTAAATGGTCTCTCAGTCTGGTTCAGTTGAATTCACAATCATGGGGAAGACTGCTGACCTGACAGTTGTGCAGAAAACCATCATTGACACCCTCCACAAGGAGGGAAAGCCTCAAAAGGTAATTGCAAAAGAAGTTGGATGTTCTCAAAGTGCTGTATCAAAGCACATTAATAGAAAGTTAAGTGGAAGGGAAAAGTGTGGAAGAAAAAGGTGCACAAGCAGCAGGGATGACCGTAGCCTGGAGAGGATTGTCAGGAAAAGGCCATTCAAATGTGTGGGGAGCTTCACAAGGAGTGGACTGAGGCTGGAGTTACTGCATCAAGAGCCACCACACACAGACGGGTCCTGGACATGGGCTTCAAATGTCAAACGTCTTACCTGGGCTAAAGAAAAAAAGAACTGGTCTGTTGCTCAGTGGTCCAAAGTCCTCTTTTCTGATGAGAGCAAATTTTGCATCTCATTTGGAAACCAAGGTCCCAGAGTCTGGAGGAAGAATGGAGAGGCACACAATCCAAGATGCTTGAAGTCCAGTGTGAAGTTTCCACAGTCTGTGTTGGTTTGGGGAGCCATGTCATCGGCTGGTGTTGGTCCACTGTGCTTTATTAAGTCCAGAGTCAACGCAGCCGTCTACCGGGACATTTTAGAGCACTTCATGCTTCCTTCAGCAGACAAGCTTTATGGAGATGCTGACTTCATTTTCCAGCAGGACTTGGCACCTGCCCACACTGCCAAAAGTACCAAAACCTGGTTCAATGACCATGGTATTACTGTGCTTGATTGGCCAGCAAACTCGCCTGACCTGAACCCCATAGAGAATCTATGGGGCATTGCTAAGAGAAAGATGAGAGACATGAGACCAAACAATGCAGAAGAGCTGAAGGCCGCTATTGAAGCATCTTGGTCTTCCATAACACCTCAGCAGTGCCACAGGCTGATAGCATCCATGCCACGCCGCATTGAGGCAGTAATTAATGCAAAAGGGGCCCAAACCAAGTACTGAGTACATATGCATGATTATACTTTTCAGAGGGCCGACATTTCTGTATTTAAAATCCTTTTTTTATTGATTTCATGTAATATTCTAATTTTCTGAGATTCTGAATTTGGGGTTTTCATAAGCTGTAAGCCATAATCATCAAAATTATATCAAATAAAGGCTTGAAATATCTTACTTTGCTTGTAATGAGTCTATATAATATATTAGTTTCACCTTTTAAGTTGAATTACTGAAATTAATGAACTTTTGCACGATATTCTAATTTTTCGAGTTTCACCTGTATATATATATATATATATATTTAGTATTTTGATTAAAAATAATAATGATCTTTTCTTACTGTGACAAGCACAGACATTAATGCTGCAAGAGTCCAAAATGAATAAAATCCCAAATGCGTGTTTATTGTGCAACCAAAATCCCAATAATAACCAGAAAAATTGAAGATTTGGTGCATAACGTGTGACTTGTAATTTTAAACATGCCTGAAATACATGGGGACTCTTATTTTGAAATACCTGTGCTTCCAGCTCACACAAACACACAAGGGGAAAAAGCATGCACTCTTATATAATCATCTAATATAGAATTACTATAAAGTTAACTATGTTAAATGGGCTAATGCATACTGAATGAACAGTAACTGATCAACAATATCAATCGTCATTCATCAATAGTACATCATCAGCAGGGCTGGACTGGGAAGAGAAATCGGCCTGAGATTTTCCGTGGCAATTGGCCTTGTTAGGAGGGGGGTGGGGGGGTGGGGGGGGGGTGTTCTGCATAACGCGGCGGCTCGTTTTAACTTATCTCGGCCCATTGGGAACATTGCTCGGCCGAAACACCGGCCCGAAAGTGATCGGCCCAAAAGTGCGTCGGCCCACCGGGAAAATGCCCGGTATGCCAGATTACCAGTCAAGCCCTGATCATCTGCGATCACTTGTCAATTGTCATATGTGATTTATTTTATTACATTTTGCATTAATAACATTAAGTAGTCCAATAACCGGTAATGGCGGCAAAGTATCGGCTTCGTTATAATGCTCTATATGTAAATATTCACCAAATTACACTTTTCGTAGACCATTTATTCACCAGACGAAGAGTTTTGGCCAGAGAGGAACGCAAAAAAATACTATAAGCCGATTTTAAAAGCAACTATCGGCACTGAGTAATCTGTAAAACCGATATATCGGTCGACCGCTAGTTCTAGAGTTGCTACATTGTTCTTTGAGATTGAAAAAAGTTATTGATGTTTCTTTATACAGGTAGGTTCTCCAGACCAGTGTTTTGGTTTTTTATTTTTATTAAAGTGCTAGATTAGAACAAAGACTGTTTGCTGAACTAGTTCCAATAATCTTTGCATAACTTGCATCAATGACTCTTCTCTCTCATTCACCTTCTCTGTCTCTCTGCAGCGTGTAACTGTAACCTGCACGCACGGCGCTGTCGCTTTAATATGGAGTTATATAAGCTCTCTGGCCGTAAGAGTGGAGGAGTGTGTATGAACTGCAGACACAACACCGCTGGACGACACTGTCATTACTGCAAAGAGGGATTCTACAGAGACATGGCCAAACCCATCACTCACCGCAAGGCCTGCAAAGGTAATGAAACGTTTCTGATTGGGTTCGCTGCAAAAACGTCAGTGGGCCTCATTCACTAATAATTGCATGGATTTATTTTACTTATACGCACAGGTCTGCCTGATTTACAACAGGTTCGTATGCACATTCATTATCTTATGATAATGAATCCGGAGCATTCTAGATTTCACGCACAAATACGTGCATACACGCTGTTAGTGAACGAGGCCCCATTTTTTTGTCTTGTTTTCCTGTAGCTCCTCAGAGGAAGTACATTAAGTTTGTTAAAAAGGGAGGTGCCGCACAAGGCACGGCACGGAGGGAGGAAAGGCCAGTCCTGGCATATGGAAGAGATTGGTCAAGGGTGGGTGACCTTGGCCAGCAGCTAATAGTTCCTTCTGCGGTTGGCATTACCTCCTTGAGGCCAGACATAGTTTTATGGTCGGCATCAGCTTGGAAAGTCATAATGACTGAACTTACTGTCCCATGGGAAGAGGGACTGAATGCAGGCTATGAGAGGAAGAAGCGAAAATATGCTGATCTCACTGGCGAGTGCAGGGAAATTGGATGGAGGGCTGCTGCCACTTACCCCGTGGAGGTCAGGCGTATTGGAACATCAATGCAGCGCCTGTTGAAAAACATCTCTGGAGCTTTGTTCAGCGTTGAAGAAGTGTCTGAAATGGCAAAGGAAGCAGAAAAAGGGAGCTTCTGGCTATGGTTAAGAAGGAAGAGTGTGCAGTAGTGAGAAAGTAGGAATAGGGAACAATTGCGATACGTGGTGAGGTAGCATGTAGAAGAGGAAAGGGGTGGGGAGGAACTATGTCCACTGACCCACTCGGCCCTTATCCAGGATATTTCTGGATAGGGATTGAGAATATTTGTATTTTAATGGGTGCTATATATTGTATTGTATTCTAAAGTGTTGCAGACACACTGAAAATGGAGTAGGGTTTGGGCGACAGTGTAATAAAGCCTTTATAACAATTGTATAGTCAGTGTCCATGTTTGGTGGTAACATATGAAATGTCTCAACACAAATACATACATAGGACCAGGATACATTATTTAATTATTTATTTAATTTCCCAAAATCTTTTAAAATGACAACCTTATGTACTTGAGGGAATGGACTCTTTTATTTGGGTAAATAAGCAACCTCCTAGCAACCACCCAGAACACACCAGCAATCACATAGCAACACCCTAGCAACCAACCACAACAGTTTTGGCATCATTTGCACAGCCTAAAAACAGTGACATTTCATTCAAAATCAAAATGCAAAAATGTGGCTGTTTATGCTGCTCTCTGGTGGTTTGTAATGAATAAAATGATGCATTGTGTGTGTGTGTGTGTGTGTGTGTGTGTGTGTGTGTGTGTGTGTGTTGGTGAGAGAGTCAGGCAGATTGAATGTGTGAGCGTCTGTCAATCATGAACCCTTTTGTATTGCTGTCATTGTTAATTCGATAACGCCCGTGTTGAGCGCTCAGAAGTCTTATCAGTATTGCTGTGATACAGCACCTGAGAATTCCTCAAATTCCACACACACACACACACACACACACACACACACACACACACACACACACACACACACACACACACACACACACACACACACACACACACACAAATGAAGTCACAGCTATTCAAACTCGGGACCCCTTTACCTCTCACCTGCAAATACCACAGCTGTTCAAACCGTGTCTCGTAACTGTGTGTGTTTTCACGAGGTCTTGACACTAGAAAGGAAACACATGCTCGCATCAGTGCACACACACTCAAACACTGGAGCGGACAATACGGAGACACACAACACTCTCATTATAAGACAGACAGTGTTATTGACGGTTTGTAGCAACATGAGGGTTAGTAAACGATGACAGAATATTGTTGTTTTTAGGTGAACCATTTCTTGTTGCAACTGTGTCCGGAATATCATATAG